>NC_089747.1:6832500-6877500 GCF_040412425.1 Macrobrachium rosenbergii | reverse complement strand
CACTGCGTACATGAATAATATTTCCCTTTTACGGCCTCGAAATAGTCGCCAAAACTATTGATGTCCTCCAAGTTGCTTGGAGCATGCGCCGTTCTCTCTTTTTAACACCCAAGGCAGGGAGCTATTAATCCATATGAACCTCTTTGCTTCGATTATAGGTTTCTCAGCAATCTTTTCTGATGCAGAGTCCAACTGAGGCTAAAATCTATATTCAAATGTACGTGTGTATACGCTATGCGACCTTCTGCAAGTGCGCATGCGCGGGGTGTATATCATCAACCTTCATGAAAGAATGAACAGCCTAAAGTACGTACGTATACTTCATCAACAAATCTGTGAGAATAAATGTGTATAAGAGTAATACAGCCGTTTACAAGAGTGTAAACGTGTGTCTTTTAAGGCTTATAATTCTACCTGAACGAATGCAGTCCGCTTTAACCTAAAATGCGCCTAATCTCTTAGTTAACGTCAACTATTTCTCTGCAAATTACGAAGGGGCAATTATCAACAAATGCCCGAAAATCACGTAAAGGTCAGTCATTGATCTGGTGACCTTTTGACAGGTTAATTGAGAAGGTAATTACCAGTCAGCTGGAATTCTTCCCTAAGCCTAATTCGCCTAATTTACTTCGGTGGTTTTAGATGAAATGGACTAATTAGCTGAAGATAGGAATAATAAAAAAAAGTCTTAAAATTATGGGTCATCGCGATACTGATGGTAAAGTTTTGTAATCATACCATGGCACATTCTCTCTCTCTCTCTCTCTCTCTCTCTCTCTCTCTCTCTCTACATACATACATACATACATACATACATACATACATACATACATCCATACATACATACATACGTACGTATGTATTACTTAATAAATAAATATATATACATAATACATACTTATATAAATATACGTATGTATGTTTGTTTGTATATAATATATATAGATATAATACATACAGTACATATGTATATATTTATATACATAAATATAAATATATATACATGTATATACATATATATATATATATATAAAATATATATATATATATATATATATATATATATATATATATATATATATATATATATATATATACATACTGTATATATATATAATATATAATTCAGGCTAACAAAACGATGAGACCAAACAAATAAAAGAAAATAACCGTATGCAATTTCAGACTCATTTACTAGAGAAAGGGAACGATAATAACGTTACGAAAAATAACAACAGAAACACGAAAGGCGGATACAATACAGCTCGCATTTTACATTATACCTCACATTTTACTGCCGCCCATAAACACTGCTTGACAGAATAACATGATCTATAACTCTGTGACAAAGGACTTTCCTTCTCACCGCTATTTACAGTGACACAGCGGCCTCAAACGAGCATGACAAACTGAGAGGGAGATACAACTGAAAATTTGTCGGGGGAAAACTCACCTCGCTCAGAAGCAAGCGAAGAATGGATAACAAATATTTTTGGGGAAAATACTTGCAGGAAGGAACACGCACAGTGATTTAGTGTTCGGTGTTTTATTTCCCCACAACTCGTAAAGGAATGAAATATTTGTCTATCCGAAAAAATCCCCACTTTCAGTTCCGCACTTCGGACAAAGCCATCCGCTGTCGTAAAAACTGCGGACCAAAATAGATTTGAGCTATAAAACCCCTGGATCCATTTCCCAGTCCGTACCACGGATTATGCACGAGCGCGCAATGTGTAACACCTATCAATATAATGACTCAGAGTCGCTTTACACTCTCACTCTCTGTGTGTCTGTGTATGGATTGAGGGCTATGGACCTCTTGCGCTAACACTCTCGAATAGATTTCTGAATAATGAATAGATTTCTGGAAAAACCTATCATTATCTGATATGCTTTAAGGAGACATACCGGCATGCAAGGGTTCGTGATATTATCATCCGAGAATATTTCGCATGTTTGCAAGTCAATTTATCATGAATACCGGCATCGCAAGTGTGTCGATTACCTTGAGAAAAAAAATATTGCCAAAATTCCTCACTTTGACACTGATCCCAGTGACTCACCTACAGTCTCTCACGTACCTTAGCCTCCCGTTCCAATTCATGCCGATGAATTAATATTCACCTAACACGGCCCCAAATGAATTGAAACCAGGCCGATATCTCAGACAGGAACCGATCGATGGTAGCCCCCCAACTAATCCCGTGACAAAGAAGCTCATCACCTGTTGAATAACATATAATAATACTAAACAAAGGAACAACAAAAAGCGGGGCTGGCTTCATACATCCCCAACAAGCAAAACAAGCTATCTTTGGCCGTGATAAGAGAGGAGGCCAATCTGGACTATGGATCTCCGATAGTCGGTATCGGTTTATGGATGAGGAAAATATGAAGTGTGCCCTTGACAGTCGCCGTCGGAATTAGGAACGCCGCTGGAAGAATAACACAGTCGTAAGTAACCCTCCCGCTGCTGCCCGGCTACGAGGTGATTCGTGAATAATGAGTTGGGGTGGCTGGGGGTGGCCGGAAGTAAAGCGAGATGTAGTTGAAGTAATAATAAAACATTTAAAATAATAATATTAATCTGAAATAATAATAATAAATTTGAAACATTACTAATAAATTTGAAACATTACTAATAAATTTGTAATAATAATAAATTTCAAATACTAATAAATTTCAAATACTAATAAATTTCAAATAATGATAATAAATTATTAGCAAATAATGATAATAAATTATTACAAAGGTCAACATAATAACGTCAAAACAGCTAGATTTAAAAGTAATGGCTACGTTCCCCTACATTCAATTTATGTAGGGTCTTTACAATCTTTCTCATATTTACTTCTATGTTACTGTAGTAAGCCAATAACTTATCATGAATGGAGATGGTGGCTTGAAAACATCCGTTTAAAAGAAAGAAGACCAACCCTGGCCTCTGTCTTAACGGCGATAGGAAGTGACTTCAAGACACTACGAGTGAACTGCCGTCAAAGCCTCCTCCGGTAGTTGAGGTTTAACTGTTTATAATCGGTGGTACAACAAACGTGAACAACAACAACCCGACCCCGCAAACCAACAACAAACTGTTATTATAATGTAAGGATGCATTCCAAACAGATTAGAATATAGAATTTAGGCCAAAACGCCAAGCGCTGGAGCCTATGAGGTCTTTCAGCGCTGAAACGGAAATTGACAGTAAGGAGGTTTGAAGGGTGTAAAAGGAAACTCGCAGTTAAGCTATGAATCAACTGTTAGGAGAGGGTGGGGAGTAAGATGGAAGAACGAGAATATGAACGAAGGTACAATAAAAGGAATGAAAGGGGCTACAGCTAGGGGGCCGAAGGGACGCTGCAAAGAAGCTTAAGTACGGCCAACAGTGCCTCGCATGATGTGTAGTGACGGCTATCCCCCCCCTTACGGGGGTATCCCACATACTTAGAAGATGAGAGCGCCATAAAGAACATCATAGTCGAGAAAGTCTCTACCCCTTTATATTCATTTTCTTGTTTTCTCCTTTACATTTTCATGTCACTAATTCTTTTGAGAACCCTTGTGCTTCTTTCGAACTTGAAACAAAGATCTTATCATTGCGCTTCTTTCGAACTTGAAACAAAGATCTTATCATTGTGCTTCTTTCGAACTTGAAACAAAGATCTTATCATTGTGCTTCTTTTGGACTTGTATCTAAGATCTTATCACTGTGCTTCTTTCGAACTTGAATAAAAGATTTTAACATTGTGCTTCTTTCGAACTTGAATCAAAGATCTTATCATTGTGCTTCTTTCGAACTTGTATCAAAGATATTATCATTGTGCTTCTTTCAAACTTGAAACAACGATCTTATCATTGTGCTTCTTTCGAACTTGAAACAAAGATCTTATCATTGTGCTTCTTTCGAACCTGAATCAAAGATCTTATCACTGTGCTTCTTTCGAACTTGAATAAAAACTCTTATCGTTGTGCTTCTTTCGAATTTGAAACAAAGATCTTAACATTGTGCTTCTTTCGAACTTGAAACAAAGATCTTATCATTGTGTTTCTTTCGAACTTGAAACACAGATCTTATCATTGTGCTTCTTTCGAACTTGAAACAAAGATCTTATCACCTTGCTTCTTTCGAACTTGAAACAAAGATCTTATCATTGTGCTTCTTTCGAACTTGAAACAAAGATCTTATTGTGTTTCTTTCGAACTTGAAACAAAGATCTTATCGTTGTGCTTCTTTCGAACTTGAAACAAAGATCTTATCATTGTGCTTCGTTCGACCTTGAATCAACGATCTTTCCAGCAACCTGAAAGGATTTTCACTTGATTATTCGTCCTCCGAACCTTTATATCTCCCGAGAAAAAATTTACTCTCAATTACTGAGAAAATGACAGAAACAGCACTATCGGCTGACACACTTTCTAAAGCTGACTTTGCATCAGCACGACCAGTTATAGCGGCCAGAGAAGAGAGGGATTGTACAGATGGATGGATTTATGATGTTTGGGAACCGAGCCAGGCGCAGTGGCCAAGAGGGTCGTTCGGAGCGCTCGTGAAAAATCGAGGGATGGTTGTGAGTGGGAAGATGGGTAATGCGAATGGGGACTGTTCGAAATAAAACGTGATGATCATGAAGAGTTAAGGGGATGATTGTAGAAGCTTTTAAGAATGCATTAGATGGTACTGTTTTATTTTTTCTTATAAAGAGCACTTTAAAGACAACGTTCTATATCATATATCAAATGTAAAAATGAATGTCATTTCACGTTACAGCAGTGTTATGTAGAAGTGACTATTCATTCATATACATATATAAATATATATATATATATATATATATATATATATATATATATATATATATATATATATAAATATATATATATATGTATATATATATATATATATATATAATATATAAATATATATATATATATATATATATATATATATATATATATATATATATATATATATAATACGCCAAAGGATAGCGAGCCGTTATAAAATATTTCGTGAATTTCTTCAATTCCATCGTAAACGAAAAGTGAGAACTACTCTTCGTTTCATTCGCAAATGTTTAACTTCCTTAAATAATCTAGTAAATAAAAAAATAATAAAAAACTATGAAAACAAGATTCCTAATCCGGCAAGAACCTTTGACCTCATTAACGAAATCTGTCTGCATCCTTTTCTGTGCGAGAGACTTTCCGTCACGTGATCAGACTGGAAGGATCACGATGCACAAAAGGTTAATCCAAGTCTCTAATGAGATGAAAACTGCGACGAGAGAGAGAGAGAGAGAGAGAGAGAGAGAGAGAGAGAGAGAGAGAGAGAGAGAGAGAGAGAGAGTGCTTGGCATGCAACGTCTCCGATCGGTCATTCAAGCAGAGGATAAGGAAAGGAATCTAGTTAGGAAACAATCCTTGGGGTCCCTATTTGTACACGCAAAGATAGGGTTTTCTTTTCACGGGAGTAAAATGGGGATATCCTAATTTCTACCGGCGGAAGAAGGAGGCCCTTCTTTCTACTGACGAAGGAAGGGGGTTCCTTCTTTCTACTTGAGGAGGGAGAAGTGTTACAACTTCCCACAAGAGACGAAGTACTACCTTCTTTCCTCAGAGGAAACGTGGCCGCTCTTTCTTCTACAGGACAAGGAAAAGGTTTCCGGCTTAAGCACCTGGTGAAGGACAAGTGCTCCTTATCTCCAAAAGAAGGCGTTTCCTTCACTGGATAAGAGAAGAAATGGGGCTTCCTTCCCGCGACAAGCGAGAAACGGCAATTCCTACATCGACAGCTATGGAATGGGGTTCCTTCTCTCAACAGGCGAAGGACAAGTATTCCTTATCTCGACCGGCAAAGGACTGGAGTTACTTATTTCGACTGGAAAGGATTTTTCTTTTATCAACAGTCAAAGGGTATTGCTTTCATCATCAGGGGATGAAAGAGGGGAACGGTAACGCTTCTTTCCACAAGAGTAGGAAGGGTAATGCTTCTGTAAACAGATGAAGGAAGCGAGTCCCCTCTCTCAACTCCCAAAAGGTGAAGAAAAGGCTCCTTTTTTCAAGGGAAGATAATGGGTTATTTCTCTCAACAGGTGAGGAAGGGAGTTCCCTCTCTCAACTCCCAACAGGTGAAGAGGGCAGCTGCTTTTTTTTTTTTCAGAAGAAATTTTGTTACTTCTCTCAACAGGTGAGGGAAGAGAGTTCCCTCTCTCAACTCCCAACAGATGAAGAGGGCAGCTCCTTTTTTTTTTCAGAAGAAATTTTGTTACTTCTCTCAACAGGTGAGGGAAGGGGTTCCCTCTCTCAACTCCCAACAACTCCCAACAGGTGAAGAGGGCAGCTCCCCCCACCTTTTTCAGAAGAAACTATGTTACTTCTCCCAACATGTGAAGGAAGGGGATTCCTCCCATCGGCCGGCAAAGGAACGTGGTCCATTTTCTAGACAAGAATAAGGAAGGAGGTTCTTTTACCAGACAGACAAATAAAAGAATCTTTCTACACGCAAAGTTGAAGGGATTTCTTTCCTCTATGGGGGGAGAAAAGGGTCTCATTCTCCACGCAAACAAAAGACAGGAGTTCCATCTCCGTCTGGATGAGAAAGGGGATGGGAGAGAGGAGTTGCAGGAAGCTGGAATACTAGCGAAGGAGGTTCGATTAAGAGTTCCAATGAGCTAGTGGGTCTTTCGGTTCTCTTTATGGCTCGATTATTCAGAGACCTGCTGTTCGCTCAGCGGCGGTTCAGTCAAGCGCGCCGTCATAGATCAGAGATTGCCATCTGCTTTTAGAGATAGACGTGATTATTATCACCTTAATTTAGTGGCACCAGACTCTCCGGTCTTTCCTTTTTCGGGGATGCTGAGAGGGAGTCAGTGGATTTCCTGCTTATCTGACTGTTAAGTGAAAAATAGGTCACATAATTTTGCACGTATTTTCTCTCTCTCTCTGTAATATATATATACATATATATATATATATATATATATATATATATATATATATATATATATATATATATATATATATATATATATATATATATATATATATATATATATATATATATATATATATATATATATATATATATAATAGGATATAATATAAATATATATGTATATAATTTATGATATTATATATATATATATATATATATATATATATATATATATATATATATATATATATATATATATATATATATATATATATATATAAAATATAATATAAACATATATGTATATAATTTATGATATAATATATATACATCATATGCTTCCCTCAGACTTTAAATGAGGAAACATTCCTCCCAATTAAATTCTCGAGTGCTTCCAATAAATATCTATTCAGACATGGCCATATTTCCCTCCAATGAAAGGGCCTTTTCCCCAACTGCGATGACTCCCCTGTCTTCAAAGAGGGAACCTCTTTAAACTTCCAGAGTGAGGCTCTTTCCACACGACGAAACTTCTGAGACAAGACTTGCGTTGTCATGCAACAGTCCAGTTCGGATCGAGTAATATTTGAAGGAGAATGCGATAATAATGACGGCAACTAAAAACAGCCCCTTTGGTCACGCAAGCTGTTCGTGAGGAATGACAGGAGAGAAGCGAGAAGGGTTGAAGCGTTGACTTCAAAATACACCGTGGAATATTCAGAAGGAATACGAACTGGTACCTTTCATCATCGAATTAAGCTGTCTTTTATCTGTACTGACTAATTCACTTCAAACGCTGACGAATTCGGCTAGGATAACGACTAGAGAACAGCCACACCTAAAAAATTTCTTTTTTCTGTACTGACTAATTCACTTAAAATACTGAAGAATTAACTTGTGTCCCGCAGAAGTGGGGTGTAGTATCGTCAGTGCACCTCATGCTGTGCACTGTAGGCATTACTTAAGGTTCTTTTCAGTGTCCCTTCGGTCCCTAGCTGCAATCCCTTTCGTTCCTTTTACCTTACCTCCTTTCAATTCTCTTTCTTCTATCCTACTTTCCACCCTCTCCTAACAACTGATTCCTAGTGCAACTGCAAGGTTTTCTTCCTGTTAAACCTTTCAAACCTTTCTACTGTTAATTTCCGTTTCATGGGCCCCAGTGCTTGACCTTGGTCTAAATTCCATATTCAATTCAATTCTAGGAAAGTATGAAACGTATGCTCCCTACGAACGAACGAATAAAGAAAATCAAGAACGCGAAAAATCATCACTGATGATCCAATCACTCGTTGCAAAGAATAAGGAGGGGGTGGGGATAGGGGTGGCAGGGACTACGGGGGTAATCCTGGTAGGAGGGGGAAAGCAGGGGACGAAAGGGATCCAGATTCCAGGGGAAGAATTAGGAATCCGATTTCCTGATGGATTTCTCGATAAACCAACTGAAGTGACGTCAGTGAGTCTGGTGTTAAAATTAGGGCAAAAGCAGTCACTTCAGATTTTCTATGAGAAAGAGAGAGAGAGAGGTAACGTACTTAACAAGAAGACATTCGCATTAATATAAATGTTACTTTTCAGAGCCCTCAGTGTTACACTATAGAGAGAGAGAGAGAGAGAGAGAGAGAGAGAGAGAGAGAGAGAGAGAGAACATCCATAACAGAGGACATTCGCATTGATATAAATATTACTTTTCAGAGTCCTCAGTGTTACACTATGGAGAGAGAGAGAGAGAGAGAGAGAGAGAGAGAGAGAGAGAGAGAGAGAGAGAGAGAGAGAGTGGGGGTGGGGACAATTTTACATAAATGAAGATACAAGTACCAACAGAAAAGTTATCCTTCTGACTCCCCAGTGTTACACTAATACGTAAAATGGAAACTCTCTCTCTCTCTCTCTCTCTCTCTCTCTGAGTCTTTTCAAATACATTTGACAAAGTTACCAGCTTCATATTGAAAAACCACTCGCGTGTTCGGTGGATACTACAAGCTCGATTTCCTCTCGACTGAAAGAAAAATTTACCGGAACCAAATATTCGCGAACACAGATCAGTTTTGCGATATTTGGTAAATACTTCACTGGTACAAGTTTCACGTGATTGGTTAATTAATTGGCAACACTGACGTCTCAAAGACTATGGCTATCGAACCTGATTTGGTACCAAGGAGGAATATGAATATATATATATATATATATATATATTATATATATATATATATATATATATATATATATATATATATATATATATATATATATATATATATATATATATATATATATATACATACACACACACACACACACACACATATATATATATATATATATATATATATATATATATATATATATATATATATATATATATATATATATATGTGTGTGTGTGTGTGTGTGTGTGTGTGTGTGTGTGTGAGTGAACGCTACGCAGTGCAGGTCAAACTGTAAGCAATGAAATGACATACCAAGATGTTGTTGGCACAGAACCTGGACAAGTACTCCCAAGAAACCGCGTAGTAAATAAAGCGTTTAAAATATTCCATAAAAATTATGAATTTCGGAGGAAATGATTATCCAAGAATGTTAACAAACGAATTTTTAAACTAATGTCGAAGGAACGGTGCATCAACCTATAAAAAGACGGCTTATTAAATCATCTATTGATATGTCGATTTTCATATGAATGTTAAGCGTTGCTTGGGAAACAGCCCATCCCATATTCATACACAACAGAAATTTCGATATTGAACTTTTACACAAAAATGGAGAGTTCAAGTTCCTGAAAAGTGGAGCTAACTTGATCAAAAGAATTAGGAAAGGAAATATTGACTTCGTTTTAACAAGAGCAGCGCGCGCGCGTACACACACACACACACACACACACACACACACACACACACACCTGACTACAATGAAGATATGCTGTATGTTTTGATAATCTTTAATTAACAAAATGTTCAAATCACTAAATGAGTAAGTTGATCAATAAATGAATTTAACGCCAATAAAAAGTAGAATATGCTGGAAAAAAAAAAGTTTTCTTTGCAGATGCCTGACAATTTTAATACAAAAAGTAATTTGCAATATATGACAATTTTAATGGAAAAAGGGTAATTCGCTCTTACCTGGCAATTCTAATGAAAAATTCGACTTCCCGTTTGTATATGTTCCAATAACAAACACATAAAAGTAAATGCTTCTAGAACGAAATACAGAATAACAGGTGTAAACGACTATGATACCAGTGCACTAAAAGTTGGCAATGTCCAATACACATTACGGAACTCGATAACATCGGAGTCAAAAAAAAAAAAAAAAACATATCTATCTGAGATTGACGATGCAATTTACTACTTGGTAAGAGGATTGAACGGAAGTGGATTGCATTGGATCGGATTATACGATTTAAACCAGTGCCTGGGACCTGACAGGTCATGTTGGACTGCTGAAAAAATAAAACAAAAAATACAGTTTAGAAGCGACGGGAATTGCGACTGTGTAATCTCATTTTGTTGAAGTACTTTCATCCAATCAAACGTCTTTATCTACGAAGTAGAGGGAAATTTATTGAATGCATTGAATGGCGTCACACGGACAAAGGGACTGGAAATTGCAAATAACTTCTCTCTGAATGCCCAGAATATTAAAACGGTAAAAGTCTCGTGAAATTTAATGTAACATTCTGCCAAAAATTTATTTCATTTTTACAGTTTAGTGAATATATACATAACTCATTAGGAACTGTCTGTAAAGGACGTTACATAATAATTTATCTCTACTTCCTGCAACAAAGAAATTTTTTTCCAACAGACCATGACACAGTATAAATCTTGGAATAAACATTCTTATACTTTTTAACATACCAGAACACCAACACAAAAAAAATTAACAAATTTATGTAGCAATTTGTATTTTCCCTTAATATGCAAATCTAGGAACAATTAATATAGACCTATCTTTACTGAAATCTACATAAAGGAAAAATTATGAAAAACCAACAGTGAATAAAAAAAAAAAACGAATAAGGAGTTATTTTTTCCAGGCTTAAAACACGGCGGAACAAAAGACAACCCGTGTTTACGTCGATTATTTTTACATACAATCTGCACTGAACAAATGAAATGCCGTAAAAACAACCATTATTTTCAATAATAATAATAATAATAATAATAATAATAATAATAAGGTGAGGACGAACTGAAACAACTTAGACTGGAATGTGAAATGTTGAAAGAAAAGTGTAGGACACAAGAGGAAAACATGATAAGGGAAGAACAAGGTTTCCGGGAACGCCAAAGAAGACTGGAAGAAGCTTTGAGGACTCAGGACAAATACATGTTAATGACGCTTCTCCACGGGACAGCTCAGAGGAACTTCCATCTGCAACACATTGCATTGCAGTATGAAAATGAAGTTCTTGACAACATGAGCGAAAAGGAGGAGGAGCAAGACGAGTTTGCTGAGACAACAACGAGAAAGGAAAACGAAGGCCAAGAAGAGGACCCGTGGGAGCTCTTGCGGATGAGGAAGGAAAAACAACACCGGAAATACTGCGACGCCCAACGTGAGAGGACCAACTACGGGAAGCAGTGGGAGGTCCTAACTCAGACCTTGACGGATGTCATCCATGGAGACGAGAGGATCCCGGAAGCGTCGATCGGAGATGCTAACAAGAACTCTGGAGTCACCAGCGGGCCCTCAGTACAAAATGGCGAGGAGGCGGTCCCCCAGGACACAGTACTGGGGAGGCGATCCCCCACATAAGAAAGCTGGGGAGGCAATCCCGCAGGAACAAATAGAGACAGGCAAAAATAGGCAAACCTTGATGCCTTGCCTTCTACAGCCAACAGGGGTGAGTCACAGACTGACTCGGCGACCGTGAGGCTGAGCGCTCATCTTCAGCAGCGTGAGAAGGACCCAATGATTCCCCCACACCTTCAAGATCCCCCCCAAACCCCCCAACCCCCCGAAGGTGTTCATGGTGGTTGTTCTCATGTTGCTTTGGGTGCGCGTTCAGCCCCACAGTCATCGGGCCATTCTGTGACCCATTCTTGTTTGGTCTTTTGTCTCAGTCAGAAGGAGCTCAGCGAGTGAGCTCGACTGAATGACTCAGTTCAGTTTCCTGCTGTGGAAACACACCGTTTAACCTAGCCGCTGAGAGTGGGCTGGCGTGCCCGCTCACTCTCAGTGCCGGTCCCAAGCCCGGATAAATAGGGAGGGTTGGAATCGTCTGTAAAATAGTGTGCCAAAAGCAGAGAGAGAGAGAGAGAGAGAGAGAGAGAGAGAGAGAGAGAGAGAGAGAGAGAGAGTAAAGTAAAATTTGCAGAAAAAAATCTCCCTTTAAATTACAAGATACATTTTATATAAACTTTGCTAAATGATATACTTAGAGCAACTGTAGCATTAGGCCTACAGTCTACAGTCCCATGCACCTAGCATTTACTTCCTTTTCTTTGGAATTTATTTGATTAATTCTTAAGAACAAATTCCAAAGAATAGAAAGTAAATGCTAGGTGCATGGCACTGTAGACTGTAGGCCTAATGCTACAGTTGTTCTAAGTATATCATTTAACAAAGTTTATATAAAATGTATCTTGTGGTTTTAAAGGGAGATTTTTCTTCTGCAGGTTTTACTTTACAAATCTCTCTCTCTCTCTCTCTCTCTCTCTCTCTCTCTCTCTCTCTCTCTCTCTCTTAATATGGTTTTGGATGGAGGGTTGTGAGAGTAAGGTTGTGTGTGTGGATAGTTGTGGGTGGAGGGTTGTGGGCAGAGGATTGTTGGTGTAAGGTTGTGAATAAATGGTTGTGGGCGTGTTTTTAGATGCTTTAAAAAATTTAATTTTAAAGCATCTGAAAACATGCACCTCATACATTTACAGCACAGGATCAGAGAGAGAGAGAGAGAGAGAGGAAAGCGCCAAGGAAAGAATAAGAGTGAGTCTGGGACCTTACCTTACCTTACAGACCTTACAGTTCTTTCGGGTTGCCCCAGGTCCCTCAGTGTGAGGCACCTTTGATGTCTACCAGAGAATTGCTAACGCATCTTCCGGTATATTTTGCATCTTCCAGTCTTGGATGGTCTGGGATGCATCTTAGATATTTGTCGAGCTTATTCTTAAACACATCTACGCTCACTCCTGTTATGTTCCTCAGATGAGCTGGTAGCGCATTAAATAGACGCTGCATTATCGATGCTGGTGCGTGGTGGATTAATCTCCTGTGTGCTTTCCTTAGTGTTCCTGGTATAGTTTTTGGCACTATTAATCTACCCCTGCTTGCTCTTTTTGATATTTTTAGCTCCATGATGTTTTCGGTAATTCCTTCTATCTGTTTCCATGCTTGGATTACCATGTAGCGTTCTCTTCTCCTTTCAAGACTATATAAATTTAAGAATTTTAGTCTTTCCCAGTAGTCAAGGTCCTTAACTTCTTCTATTCTAGCTGTAAATGACCTTTGTACACTCTCTATTTATCCATCTTCCTACTTTGTCAACAATGTTGTTTTCTAATTTTTTTCGCTAATATATTATGATCTACCTTGTCAAAAGCCTTTGCAAAGTCTAGGTAAACCACATCTGTATCTTTTTCATTTATCATATTTTTATATATGCTTTCATGGTGGACTAACAGCTGGGTTTGTGTATTTTTTCCAGGTACAAATCATGTTGTCCTATATTGAACAATCTATTTTTCATTAAATGTTTCATTATATTTTTTTTCATTACCCTTTCATAAACTTTCATAATATGAGATGTCAGACTCACAGGCCTATAATTACTTGCCTCTAGTCTTGAACCACTTTTGAAAGTAGGAGTAATATATGCTAATTTATGCTCATCATAAATCTTGCCTGTATCTATACTTTATCTCAATAATAATGCTAGCGGCTTTGTGATTGAATGAACCATTTTCTTTAACAATATGGCAGGTACGCCATCTGGTCCTGCTGCTGATCCATTTTTAATTTCATTAACAGCCTGCACAATATCGGCTTCTGTAATATCTATATCCGATAAGTATTCAATATTTTAATCTCTTATTTCTGTATCATTATGTTCATTGTCAATTCTAGGTGTAAATTCACTCTTATATCTTTCTGCTAATATGTTACATATTTCCTTTTTCATTCGTTAATCGCCCTTCAATTCTTAGAGGGCCTATTTCTACTCTTATTTTATTCATCTTTTTGCATATGAATAAAAATTTTAGGGTTTTGCTTGATATTTTGTAGGGTCTTTTCTTCTAGGTTCCATTTTTCATTTTCTTTTGATTTTGAAGAGAGAGAGAGAGAGAGAGAGAGAGAGAGAGAGAGAGAGAGAGAGAGAGAGAGAAGAAGAAGAAAACGCCAAGGAAAAAATCTGAGTAAATGCGCTCTGAGAGAGAGAGAAGCAGAGTAAGTGTTCTCTGAGAGAGAGAGAGAGAGAGAGAGAGAGAGAGAGAGAGAGAGAGAGAGAGAGAGCAGAACAAATCCTTCTTTTCACCCGAGAACGAAGATCAATCATGTTATCTGCACACGAGGAGGGCGTCCATTAATCAGCCTCCTCTTAAATGTAAAATAAGGAGTTATTGAGGTCATCAATTACACCGTAATCATCACGGCATGAAAACGCCGTAAAACTACTCCATTAAAACTTCATCAATGACGGTAATTGACAAGACCGTATTTCGAAATATTGCATTTTTTTTTCTGAAGTCAATAACGACCAAGCTTACTTGACATCTGACTGAAAATTTTTTTTTTTTTTTTATAATTTCAAGACTTCAGGAAATTCATAATGTTAGACGTTGAATGTTTATTTGAAGTAACAGGAAATGGTTTTAGATCCTTCCGGGGTAAATATCTAGGAAATTAAACAGTTTTAAATCATTTAGAGGTGAAAATCTAGAAAATGGAATGATATTAGATCCTTCAAAGGTAAAAATCTAGAAAACGAAACGTGTTTAGATCCTTCAAAGGTGAAAGTCTAGAAAAGTAGACAATATTAGATCTTTCAGGGGCAAAAATCTAGAAAACGAAATGATTTTACATCCTTTAGGGGTAATAAGCTGGAAAACGAAATTTTTGCAGATCATTCAGAGGTAAAACTCTAGAAAACTAGACAATTTTAGATCTTTCAGAAGTAAAAATCTAGAAAACGAAATAATTTTCGATCCTTTACAGGTAACAGTCTAGAAGGCGAAATAATTTTAGATCCTTCAGGAGTAAAAATCTAGAAAACTAGACAATTTTAGATCTTTCAGAAGTAAAAATCTAGAAAACGAAATGATTTTCGATCCTTCAGGGGTAAAAATCTAGAAAACGATATTTTTGCAGATCCTTCAGAGGTAAAAATCTAGAAAACGATATTTTCGCAGATCCTCCAGAGGTAAAAATCTAGAAAACTATACTTTTGCAGATCCTTCATAGGTAAAAATCTAGAAAAAAAAATATTTTAGATCCTTCAGAGGTAAAAATCGAGAAAACGATATTTTTGCAGATCCTTCAGAGGTAAAAATCTAGAAAACAAAGTTATTTTAGATCCTTCATAGGTAAAAATCCAACACCTCGCATATGCTTACCTTTGCATATCTATGCAACGCTCCATAATTGACAGGCAACGATTCTTTCGAGAGAAAATGAGAGATTCTCCACCTTACTATCCACGGCCTTCTTTTACGACAACAACTGGGAGGAATTTATGCTTACCCTGTTTGCATTTGCATTGCCGACGAAAGGCCAGGCCATCTGTTATCTCTGCCCAAATTTAGCACCTTCAGCCTACGAGGCAAAATCCCCCTTTCCCAGTGCGAAGTTCGAGATTTTCAAACAACGATACGTTATGAAGAAATAAGTATAAAAATACATACACAAGCGCATATATAGATACGCAAAGATATTACGTTAATTCATGAGTCATTCAACTTCTGTACTCGTAATTAAATCGGAAAAAGGAAACATTAAAAACTTCACTGGTATATATATATATATATATATATATATATATATATATATATATATATATATATATATATATATATATATATATATACACACATACATATATATGAAAAGAGATGGACATTTCTACAACAGCCTATTTTATAATGCAGTTCAGTGTACTGCAATAAAACGTCGTCTGTGTGTATATATATATATATATATATATATATATATATATATATATATATATATATATATATATATATATATATATATATATATATATATATATATATATATATATATACATACATATAGATAGATAGATAGATAGATAGATAGATAGATAGATAGATATTAAAAATTAAGACCAATAGAAGAACACACTGAGAAAAATGCATGGGTACAAAGTTAATCATCACGGATTAATCCCATACAGACAAACGACATTTTACTGCAGTACACTGAACTGCATTATCATAGGCTGCTGTATAAATGTCCATTTCTTTTCATGAACGATTCAAGAGAGAATAGTGGATCGTTATACCTTATCTCTGAAAACAAAGGGGGTAAGAAAAACCAGGAGAGGAAAGTAAAAGTAGGAAAAATAAAGAGGGGGAAAAATTAAAAAATAAACTAATAAAGGAAGAAAATACGATTAAAGTCAGATATATTTTCTGTTTACCCTTGTGGATAATATGCCTAAGAAAAACTCCAGGGATTGTGGTCATAAAACTCATGTTAAACACCAAGAACTAAGAAACACTACCAGCAAAATCCAGCCGAGAAACTCACCACAGAATAAGAAATTCAATACGATACACCATGAATGAAATTTCCAACACACAACAAGACAGGTCGTGCTCTGAATACTTAAAATCCGGGGTTACAAGACAAAATCAAAGGCGCTGGAGAAGTTACCAAGTAACATGGCGTTTGCAGCATCTCTGCAACAACCCGTCAAAAGAGCATGGGGGAATTTAAAACGTAACGAAGAATTTCAGAGCTAAAATCGAAGAGAAATTTAAGCCATAGGAATATAAAAGTAGATGTCAAATGTCTTTATTGTCAGGAGCAATAGAGCATACCACCTGTGATTTTATAGATAAACACAGAATCTAGAACAATGAACCAATATGGCTGAATCTTTTTGGTTTATTGTACCACCGACTTACAAATTCTTCTGATAAACAAGATTCAGGTCACGTAATGCTTACGAATATTGTAATAATAAGATAGTAGTTTCATATATCTAAATAAGAAAACGTTGACCATCACAGAAAAAATACCATGATTAATTAGAAATTTAATGTCCTAATCTAATGGGTGTACTTGCTGAAGGCATGAAAATACAGAGTTGTAATGACATGGTTAAATATGACAGACACACTGTTGGACTGACTGCCGGACTGACAGGGCGATATCTATTACTGCACATGTATTCGGCTGGTGTACCTCAAGGTAAATTACTTTGGTCCCTCCAACTGTGTCGGACGAGTTGCAACGACAAGGCGAGTTTGACAGACACACTGACGGCCGGACAGACAAAGACAAACAGAAATACTGTCTTCATACTCATCTATGCAAGACTGTCTTCCTTTGCGCCAAATTTATTGGAAATCCTTTCAACCACGTGGGAGTTGCGATGACATGGTAAGCGAGACAGACCCACAAACGGACACAGAAGACAGGCAGGTAGACAGATTGACAGACAGACTGTTAAAAGGAGAGAAAAACTCTGGTCTTCCCCCAGAATTGTCGATGGGAGGCTAATAACAAAAACACGAACAAAACAAGAATGAAAAAAAAAGAAATAAGAGGTCGAACGGATGATTAAAAAGAGGAAGACGACCTGAATGAGAGAGAGAGAGAGAGAGAGAGAGAGAGAGAGAGAGAGAGAGAGAGAGAGAAATAAACGAGGAAGATCATCCATCCAGCGTTAAAGAGAAGCAACAGAAATGAGCCACGGTCATGAGACTCATCTCCCCCCCCGCCCACCTTCAGGATCTTTCGTCCCCCTTCAAGATCTTCTTTTCTTCTCTATTCAACGCCCTACTACGCGGAGGCGTTCATTTGCAAGCAGTTCCTCGGGGCATCTCCACTCGTCTCGTCGGAGATGACGACGAGGCGAGCTTGCGCGCCCTGCTTCAGGTAACGGAAAGCAGGGGAATACTTAGAGGAAATAAAAGGTCATTTTCGCTTCTTTTACTTGGAAGAAATAAGAGGTAATTTTCACCTTACATAAGTATCTAATTAACGTATATAGAAATCCACAAGTTGCTGCTTACTAATATGGAGAAAAGCAGAAGGTATGATAATGTTTCACTTTTTCTAAGTATTTAATGAACGTATATCTCGATACACGAATTACTGCTTACGATTATGGAGACAAATAAAAGTTAATTTTTCAATTTATGTAAGTATTTAATTAACGTATATCGAAAAAAACACGATTTAGTGCTTACGATTATGGAAAAATAAAAGGTGATTTTTCACTTTTTATACGTACTTAATTAACGTATATCGAAATACACAAGTTACTGCTTATCAGCATGGAGAAAAATAAAAGATGATTTTTCACTTTTTTTAGTATTTCATTAACGTAGATCAAAATAACCGAGACGAACAAAAATGACATATTCTATTACTTGCGCGTAGGGAATTTATATATATATATATATATATATATATATATATATATATATATATATATATATATATATATAAATATATATATATATATATATATATATATATATATATATATATATATATATATATATATATATATATATATATATATATAAATATATATATATATATATATATATATATATATATATATATATATATATATATATATATATATATATATATATTATAAAACCAGCAGAATAAAAACGGTATTTTCCTCATATTTTCTGAGGGGATAATATTTCTCAAAAAACACATAATCATACCGTTAAATTTCCGTTTTCTAGGATATTATTATTAATGGGAAACTCGAAAACAGCATGCTACCCACTAACGTAGTTTCCCTTCAAAGTTGAAGTACAACTTCCGTTTTCTTTCAAGGCAACTTACGAATGTTCATCGGCTACATTCACTTAAACTATGAAATTAAATATCTTGATTCAAAGTTGATATTTTCACGCTGAGCGGGGGAACAAAAGTTAATATAAAACTACATTAGCTTTTGCCTGCGATGTGGGACTGTTGCAGTCACTGTATGCTATCATGTTTAGTTAAAGAAAATATATATAGCACATAACCTACCACGAAAAGACCCGTAAAATTTTCTTCCTGAAATTCAAAACTCGCACATGCCAGAGAAGAAAAGAATACCCATCAGAAGAAAGATTCAAATAACAACATGATTTTTTTTTTTTCGTTTCCTGTGGCATTTCGGGGTTCAATATATTCAACCGGAGACGAAAATAACAGAAAAAAAGGAAAAAAAAAAATTCCCGCCAAGTGGACCTTTCTGAAGGAAGAAAACCGGGCGGGGTACATTAGCTCATAAATATGGGAAAGTTTCTCTCTTTCAGGAAAGAAGAGAGAGAGATTCACAGTATGTGTGAGTTACGGCGAAAGTTTCGGTTGTAACATGCGTGCGAGCGCTTTTATGTGTCTTCATGTGAAGTAAGTAATATCTGGGGGAATAATATGTTCCAGCAGGTAGCAGTGAATTTTGTTAATCTCGACGTTAGTAGAAAGGCTTCACTTCAAAATTTCAAAAATTCTGCTAAAGCGTAAGGAAAAAAATTATTTATTTTTATTTATTTATTTATTTATTTATTTATTATTAATTATTTATTTATCTTTTTCTTTTTATTTATTTTTATTTATCTTTAGTTATTTCTTAAAAAAAAAAAAAAAAAATATATATATATATATATATATATATATATATATATATATATATATATATATATAAAGATATGCACAGTTTGCAATGTACGATTACAATATCCATGTTTATAAAAGGTATGGTTTTATATAGAGTTTTTTTTATAAATAAAAGCAAAAATGTGAAAATGTCAGTCATCCCAACGAGGAACATTATCACCAAACATTAATATTTAAAAGCTTCTGTTTTTTCTCTTACCAATATGTATGGTGTCTGCTATATATGCCTAATTTTACAATCTATTTATTTTGTTGAGGTAAATCGTTATCAAATAGTAAAGAAAAATGTTAACCATATATAAAACGATATTCATGTAATTAATATATATATATATATATATATATATATATATATATATACATACATATATATATATATATATATATATATATATATATATATATATATATATATATATATATATATATATTACACGTATGGTTACAATGTTACATCAACTGAATGGACTGTATCATGTTCGACAAATGAAAACAGAATAAAATTAATTCATTTAAAACTAAAATTGCCAACGGCTACTTACTCTGAGATACATACCCTCGTACCATACTGTTCGTTAGAATTTACAATCACCCAACATGTTTTTCTTTGTGCAAAATATGAATATATTATAAAATATAAGTCTACTGCTAACATTATCCCAAAAATGTTGAAAGTCATGCGATGTTGGCACAAATATGAACATGAACAAAAATGAAGAGAGAGAGAGAGAGAGAGAGAGAGAGAGAGAGAGAGAGAGAGAGAGAGAGAGAGAGAGAGAGAGAAGCCATAGATTCATTATCTTAACAACATTCCAAGGCATGATAATCTTTATTATACTTTACTTCAACCAAAAATGGTCAGATTATATAATTAGGCAGTGTCTGAACTATATACCCCCAACCCACAGAACATTTGTTTTACGGGGAAAGTTATACAGATTTTATGTATTAATATAGATAGCTTAGCTAGTATTTGAAACACTGTTACGTCAATTAGCCAACGACTGCTATAAATCAATCTATCTCTTTTATTTTTATGACTATAAAATATGCCACTAATTTTTCCGTGTTTACTTATGGAGGTCCTCATTTTCATCAATTAATATTTTGGTCCGAGTACGCCAATGCAAGTGCGTCAGCATTTGTTTAAACTGTTAACTGTGTTATATAATATATTGATTTTAATATTAAAAATACAATTTTAAAATAAATAATGCGAATATAGGGGAAATAAGGGCATGTATGATACCTGGGTATGCAGTAATTTCGAATATATTATACTCGTAATACTGCGAAATATTTATGGAAGCAATCATCGCTATAGACAGTAGCACACAAACTCTCTCTCTCTCTCTCTCGAACTTAAAAGCCAAGCTGGCCGTGTTCTGAACTCCAGCAAAATAAAACGGCACTTTTCAGCATTAACCATGATTAAATATAATTGCAATTTTCTCGCACACATCACTCGCGAGCCGTAAAAATTCCCGGCACTTCGTACAGTCAACAAAATTCACTTGATCTCACGGATCACATATTTTTAGAAACTATTTTTCGTCACGGGACGCTGTAATCGAATCTATAGAGAAAATAAAACACTCATGCATGGATTTCTACGAATAGCTGTAGGGAAATGATGGTCTCTTGGAAAATGTATGTTGATATTGAAGTCTAAATGGGCATACGACATCGTAATGCTTCTTGGTAATGTAATGAAGGCATTCATATGCATACAACATGGTAATGACTCCTTGCAGTGAAATTAAAATCTACAATGCATACAACATGATATTGACTCCTTGCAGTGAAATGAAAGTCTACAACATGGTAATGATGCAGTGAAATGAAAGTCTACAACATACAACATGGTAATGACTTGCAGTGACCGAAAGTTACAATGCATACAACATGGTAATGAAAGCGAAATTAAAGTCTACAATGCATACAACATGGTATTGACTCCTTGCAGTGAAATGAAAGTCTACAATGCATACAACATGGTAATGACTCCTTGCAGTGAAATGAAAGTCTACAATGCATACAACATGGTAATGACTCCTTGCAGTGACCGAAAGTTACAATGCATACAACATGGTAATGACTCCTTGCAGCGAAATTAAAGTCTACAATGCATACAACATGGTATTGACTCCTTGCAGTTAAGTGGAAGTCTACAATCCATACAACATGGTAATGACTCCTTGTAGTAAAATTAAAGTCTACAATGCATACAACATACTATGCCTCCTTGCAGTGAAATGGAAGTCTACTTACGCATACAACTTACTATGCCTCCTTGCAGTGACATCGAGAATACATCTGCATACAACATGATAATGCCTACTCGCAGTGAAACGAGTCTACTTGCGCATACAACATAGTAATGCCTCTCTCTAATGAAATGAGATTCTAAATAGGAATACAACATGGCATTGCCTCCTTGCAGTGAAATGAGTCTACATACGCATACAACATGGTAACGCCTCCTTGCATTGAAACGAAGAGCGCACGGAGTGAAATCATTCTCTCTTGAGAACAGTTATGGAATTTTGACAGAAATGACCAAGCCTATCCACATATTTTTACTGGGCCAACCTATGCAGTAGCCTGTACTCGTCCGTCTGAGCATATGTACCCTACGCATTCCACTAAACTTCAGCCATTTTGTACGTTCATCATCCGACTGTTATGTTTAAGGCCTTCGTGCTTCACTCTCTTGTCCTTTCCTATTTATTGTAACTCGTTTGGTTTCCTGCTTTATGCACAGTCTAATCTCCCTCTCGCGTGATTCCGTCCTTCCCCGAGAATCTCGCAACAAGCAAATTTCTCCTTACCGTATTTCTTTGGTATCAGGAGTTTCATTTTTCACTAAACTCTTTCTTATTTCCTTCTCTTTTTCTATTATGGAAATGGAATATAAAATCTAGGTCAAAGGCCAAGTACAGGACCTATGAAGTCATTCAGCACTGAAAGAGAAACTGAGTTGTTTAAGGTTTTCAATCTGTAAGACGATGGAAAACTTCGCAGTTGCACTATGAAACAACTGTTAGAAGAGGGTGGAAAGTAAAGACGGATGAATGAGAATATGGACGGAGGCAGATAAAAGAGAATGGAAGGGGTTGCAGCTAGGTGCCCAAGGGACGCTGCATAGGAACCCTCAAGTAATGCCTACAGCGCAACGAGTGAGGAGCACTGACAGCACTACCCCCTCAGAGTCACTGAAATGAAGCTTCGGTCGAAACCGAAGATACTTCGAGATGTCCCAGTGGTGATTACACAATACAGCTCAACCACGAGAGCTGTAATTGGATTCAGAGCATTCATTAACCATCCTCTGCCTGAAATACGACCCACGGTAAATCGGGTTAATTACGCATCTGGGAAGAAGTTACCCGGATGTGCGTTCATTTCATTTAACGTCGTGGTTCCCTTGGCTGCTACTTTCGCTATATATAACACAATCATATTACAGATCATTCCTATGACGAATAATTTTCTTGCAACTTTAGAGATACTCAGGACGGGGTTAAAGATGCATAATATTAAAAGATTTATAGACATTGAGGTGAAAGTTATTCGATAGAACTTTCAACCTGAATAGGCAAATACAGGACCCAATTCATAGAACAAAAATAAAACATGAAATTAACGACATATCTATTCATAAACAGATATGTCAGTTAAGGGAAATCTATTCAAGAAGATTTAAACCTTAAGAGATATGCACAAAAGAGGGAGACACTTCATGATCTGAGCGACGGCCTTCAAAAATAAATTAATATTCAGAGGGTAAAGTTAACGTATTTATCACGTCTAAAAAAAATGCGCAAGCGCGTAAAATTGTTTCGTTTCCATATTCATATAAAGAGAGGCTATCAGGTTTTAAGTAGTGACATTTGCCTGTTAAAAAAAAAAAAAAAAACGATAATGTTTAATATTCTCAAATAATCTGACCTCGTCCTGTATTTTATTAAAGAATGATTATTGATGTCTCATATCGCAAATCTATTAGTATATTCCTACGTCCCAATCCTTTTTCTATACCAGGGCCGCCCAAGCTGTTTTAGTCTGAGGGCCACTCTTGAAAAAAACAAAAAATCACATAGGCCATCTATGTGTATGTGTATGTATATATATATATATATATATATATATACATACATGTACATATATATATATATTTATATATATATATATATATATATATATATATATATATATATATATATATATATATAGATACTCAGAATTTAAGAATAAGAAATTTTATGATATAAAAAAAGAAATATACTTTACTTATTTTCTCTATGGGCCACTTTCAAAATCAAACGGGCCACACTTGGCCCACGTGGGCACAAGGTTGGACGGCCCTGTTCTACATAGCCTTTCAAATTTCAGTAATCTCGTGTGAACCTAAAATAGCAACCTGTACATTAATTCAACGGAAATTAAATTCTTGAGAAATTCATTATTATAAAAAAGAAGGAGTACTCTCGTGACTACTATTTCTAATGCACCAGGTTCTTTATCTTTTTAATTCTAGATTTACTACAGTTCGGAGGGCAGTTTAAAAAAAAAAAAAACTCAATAAAACAAAAATCATATAAATAGCAAAATAGTAACCTAAGCCTACTGCACACACATGCACACATATATATATATATATATATATATATATATATATATATATATATATATATATATATACATACATAGAATTTATATATAACATACAAACAATTACATACAAGAACACACACAAATATATATAGAATAGGAGAAGAGGAAACAAGAGAGAGAGAGAGAGAGAGAGAGAGAGAGAGAGAGAGAGAGAGAGAGAGCCTATACAGACAGTAAAGGCAAATGTCATCACCGTCAAAATACAATCATATCCGGAGTGTGATACGGTTCGTCGGAAAACAAAACCTAAATAAATATTTTCACACGAAACGGGCCACGTCTCCATTCCCTGACCACCCACCCACCGAAAATAGAATGGGAAAAAATGGAAAAGCCAAAATAAAAAAAAGGGGGGGTGGGATATCTGGGGGATGTGCTACCGAACTTGTCAAAAGGGAAAAAATAAAATAAAACTATTCGTGTTCAGAAAAATAGACAGGTATTAGACTATCTATCTATCTATATATTTTCATATATATATAGATATATGATTATATATATATATATATATACATATATATATAAGTATATTATATATATACCTATAAGTATATTATATATATATATATATATATATATATATATATATATATATATATATATATATATATATAATATAAATATATGTGTACATATATATATATATATATATATATATATATATATATATATATACATATACACACACACATACACACACACACACACACTTCTCTCAAAACGATTTCGGATGACCTTCAATATGAAACACCCTTTCGTGGACTTGAATATCACAAAGAGAGAGAGAGAGAGAGAGAGAGAGAGAGAGAGAGAGAGAGAATAAAACTATAACAAGCAACGTGCAAACACTGAAGTGATAACTTGACCTGCAAAGACAAAACAAGCCCTGGAAAAGAGGAAGAGGGCTCTCTTTCATCTCGGAGAGGAAGACTTCTCAAAGAATCCACCGAGCTAAAAATGTTATTTCCCATCAGGACGCAAAAGACACGGACGACCAAAACGAAAACATTTTCGAAGGCCTCTGTTCGGGGTTCACTTTTCGACGGCGAGTAGAAGTTCTCATACACTGAGATCTCAATGGGATCTTTTTCATTTCTCATTAGTTTTCTTTAAAAGAAAACTATTGAGATGGCTTTGCCTGTCCGTCCGCATTTTTCTCTGTCCGCCCTCAGATCTTAAAAACTACTGAGGCTAGAGGGCTGCAAATTGGTATGTTGATCATCCACCCTCCAGTCATCAATCATACCAAATTGCAGCCCGGTAGCCATCAGTAGTTTTTATTCTATTTAAGGTTAAAATTAGCCACAATGGTGCTTCTGACAGCGATATAGGATAGGCCAACAGCGGGCCGTGATTAAAGTTTCATGGGCCGCGGTTCATACAGCATTATACCGAGACCACCGAAAGATAGATCCATTTTCGGTGGCCTTGATTATACGCTGTAGAGGCTGTACAGAAAACTCGATTGCGCATTTTTTCCTTGTTTTATTCTTGGAACCACGATAAACTTCTAAAAAGCACGACTTGCAAAAGCCTGTAAACTTACTTAATACTGTTGATGCTTTTCTGGAAAAGGGCTCCTTTGTTGTATTTGGCAAATCAAGGAATCAAACCTAATAAATTATCATCTTGGATCAAATTCCTCATAAACTCTATTCTCTTTTTCATTGTCTATTCTTGTTCCCCTTGAAGTAGTTGCTAATTGCTGTTCTACACAACCGTTAAATTCCTCTCCCGAACTGACGTCTGCTAACCCAATTGTTAACTCCCAATTTGTCTTCTGATACTAGAATGTAACTAGATAGATAGCACAAGATGTTAAACAGTTCCATACCAGAAAAATGACACCAGCCTCACTTGAACCCCGTTTGAGATTTCGAGTTCTCTGGAGGACAGCCTATCCAAAACTGTTATGAAGCAGAGACGTCACACGGGTATGTCGACCATCACGATATATATACGAGTACATGTCCGTGGGATTCTAAATCCAGTGCATCGCACTCACCCCTGCCTCTGAAAATCCCTGATGTTGTGTGTGCGCGTGTGTGTCGAGGGTAATTCACTTCCAAGAGGATTCTTCGGCTCTGCATCCGTTAGCCAAAGCTAGCTTTGTGCTGTACCAGGGGCTCTTACGCTGCAACTGCTTTGACAAACAGCTTTGAGAGGAATGCTGTCCTTGTAGCCAAACATATCCTGTGGACGACTGTCCAGATTTTCCAACCGTAGCAGATTTAATTAAAACGTCCCAGGAGTTTGTTTTAGAGAACTTTATATATTAAGCACAGTGCTGTTACAAAAATAACCCCAAAAGCAGCTGTACCTTTCGAAATAATTTCAAAATTGAGAAGTAAAATTAAAATGGGAAGAAATCAGTTTCGATGTGAAATTGCCAATTTCAGGGGGAAATTTATTTTCCGGATCATACAGATCAGGTTCCCCCCAAACGGACTGCTTTTCCCTACTCGTGTTCAAATAAAGGTTTCTCTCTCTCTCTCTCTAACATCGAATAGTTTTGCGGTGATATCTTCTCTCTCTCTCTCTCTCTCTCTCTCTCTCGATGTTACGATATTGATATTTTTCAGGTGATATTTTGCAAAGTTACAACACTAGGTTCTCTCTCTCTCTCTAACATCGAATAGTTTTGCGATGATATCTTGCAAAGTCACAGCACTCAGCTCTCTCTCTCTCTCTCTCTCTCTCTCCGTTATTTTTTATCTCTGTCAATTCACACAGACGAACCTATTAGTTATGCGAATGAGTCTTCATTACATTCTCTCTCTCTCTCTCTCTCTCTCTCTCTCTCTCTCTCTCTCTCTCTCTCTCTCTCTCTGATATTTGGCAAATTAACAACACCAAGCAGAGAATGTGACAAATGCCAATAATGGATATGGAATGTTATCGAGTTCATTAATTGAGACGATATCGGATCAATGTTAATTAAGGAAAATATTTTCGACTCTCAGATTGGATGCCACTCAAATTAAGATTATTCGTTTCGTTATTTCTAAAATGCAAAAGACCATACAGTTATGGATGAAACGACCTTTAGAAACTGCAGGTAAATAAAAAATATTTTGTCCAGATTACTAGCTAAACTGAGGAATACATATCTTCGTGGATATTATCGCTTAATTCCACAAAGGAAAGAAGTACATACGTTAATATCCTAAAAAAATAGCACGGGCTCTTTACTTTCAAATTTAACAGTAATTCTTTATGAGGCTTCAGAAAAAAATATAGGAAAAATAAAAAAATAAAAAAAATATATATATTGGAAAAATAAAAAAAATTAAAAAATGTATATATTTGATGTACTAAAAAAAACTAGAACGAGCTCTTTCCCCATAAATGTGACTGCAATCCTTCTGGAGACATCAGAAAAAAAATACAGAAAAAATACAAGGACAGCCAAAACCGAAAATGACGTTTGAAAAAACATAAATCCCTTTTTCGTCATCGGAAGAAATCCTTACAATGTCATGGTAGGGCGGTCACCATCCATCTTATGAGATAGGATCTTGAAAAGGATCCTCAAAAACTCGACACGGGGGAGCCATAAAAATCCGAGAATACCTTCGGACGTCAAAACAATTTTTTTTATACATATACATAATGATACATAAGTACACTGTATATATACATTTATAAACAATGTATATATTTTTTCAGTAATATGCACCTTCTCCTAACAGAGTGACTTAAGAAAGAAAGAGAACATTACAGTCACTGCCACATTCATACCTGAATTGCTTAATACATACATACATACATTCACATACATACATACATACACACATATATATACATAAGCAAAAATATATTTGTATGTGTATATATATATATATAAAATATATATTATATATATATATATATATATATATATATAATACATACATACATATATATATATATATATATATATATATATATATATATATATATATATATATATATATATATATATATATATATGTGTGTGTGTGTGTGTGTGTGTGTGTGTGTGTGTGTAGAATCTACTGGTAACTTTTTACCAGATACATGTGTAATTGCAATAGCCACAATGCCCTCTTAACTTCTCGAATTCTTGGGCCTTTTTTTGGATATTGCTTGTCACTACAAAGCCGTAAAGTCCCGCGACCGGACATCCAAGCCACTTCAATTTCTTGCACTTGGATCTTACGGCTTTGTAGTGACAAGCATATTCAAAAAGGAAGAATCTGAGAAGATAAGAAATTGTTATTATTACATCTATATATATATATATATATATATATATATATATATATATATATATATATATATATATATATATATATATATATATATATATATATATATATATATATATATATGTATGTATGTATGTATGTATGTATACACACACAACATCCAAAGAGCACGAGTCTAAAATTCGAGGAAAATAACTTTTCATAGCCAACAAAATACAATAAAAAACAGACGAGAGAGAGAGAGAGAGAGAGAGAGAGAGAGAGAGAGAGAGAGAGAGAGAGAGAGAGAGAGAGAGACTAAAAACTCATTCCGCCTAAAGTCTATCAAACTCGCCTTAAAAGAAACAAAAAAAAAAAAATTGCGGAGAAATACAGTCTATAAGAGCAGCAGCCTTTTGGTGAGAAGTTACACGAATAATTCAGGAAACTTTCCCTGAAAGAGCGGTCAAGAAAAATGCATCGTTCGACGCTTAAGCTCAACGGATGAAGGTCTTGTGTTTTCTTACCAAATTTTAAGAATCTTCTTCAGACTCTTCGTGATGCCAACGGGAAATATTAGTTCACTTGCAAGCAGAAAAGTATACTAAGTTTGTATGCACACAAAAGAGTATATTAAGTCTGTATGCACACAGGAAAGCATATTAAGTTTGTATGCACACAGAAAAGTATAATAAGTCTGTGTGCAGACAGAAAAAATATTAATTTTGTATGCACAAAGAAGAGAATATAAAGTTTTTATGTACACAGAAAAGTATATTAATTTTGTATGCACAAAGAAAGGTATATTAAGTCTGTACGCAAACATTAAAGTATATTAAGTTTGTATGCACAAAGAAAAGTATATTCATATTAAGTTTGTATGCACAAAGAAAAGTATATTTATATGAAATCTGTATGCACAAAGAAAAGTATATTAGGTCTGCATGCATACAGAAAAGTATAATAAGTCTATAAGCACACAGAAAAATATATCAAGTTTGTATGTGCACAGAAAAGTATACTAATTATGTATCCAAAATAAATGTATGTCTCCCAAAGAAAGGAGTTTCCGGAATCAACGTGTACAGAATTCGTTTTTTTTTTTAGTTCAGAAAAGGTCAGAATAATCCTGCAAAATATGATAAAATTTTTTCATCGATTATAAAAGGAAGGGAAAATCGGCAAGCACGCGACGCGCAAAGATAAAAAAAAATAATTGGGAAATTTTTAATAATAATAAAAACAACTGAGCATTTAACTCTCTTATTCATCATACTTTTACTTTTCAAACTTAGAACACGACGTAACAATTAAATGATGTGTTCATAGACATTGTAAGTTTAGAACACAATGTAACAACAGTTATATGATGTGTTCATAGACATTGTAAGTTTAGAACACAATGTAACAATAGTTACGTGATGTGTTCATAGACATTGTAGGTTTAAAAGACAACATAAGTTATACAATGTGTTCACAAGCACTGTAAGACTAGAACACAACGTAACAATAGTCACGTGATGTGCTCAAAGACATTGTAAAACTAGAACACAACGAAACAATAGTTATGTAATGTGTTCATAGACATTGTAGGACAAGAACACAAGATAACAACAGGTATATGATGTGTTCATAGACATTGTAAGTTAACAACATAACAAAACAGTTATATGACGTGCTCGTAGACAATACGCCATACGGTTAAAAAACGAAATACACTTTCGTGCCTGGAAAAACAACATAGGGACTATGAGGTTCTCAAAAATTCTTATGGATTCCTCGCCCTGGCCAGAACTGCTCACCAAGTATCTTACTGAACAGAGACATCAATGACGGTCCGGCATTTACAATGTCATCGCCTTTACATAACCCCTTCCCACAAACCCAACCGATTTTGAATTAGGATGTTGGATTGCTGAAGCCTTGACATTGCGTTTAATTGAAATGGTAAAAGGGGCCGTTATGAAGGCACCGCGCTGAATTGAATTTTACTTTGATGCGTTGTTGGTGGCACAAGCAGGCATAAAATTAAAATGCTATTGGATCAGAGACTACACGTTTAAAAATAAAAATGATCCAAAGACTACATTTCGGTATCGTAATGAAATACTGTATGAATATATACAAATATAAGAACTAGTTCAACTCACTTCCAGATTAAAGTCCCTTCAAGTTCATTAACAAAGGCTCCAATACCTCACATTAGTATATCACTCAGGAAGGCCTCAGATATCTTTTAACATCTCTTTCGACACTGGCACAATAATCTTCCTTGAGTTTTCTAAAACAACACTCAGCATATAATATATATATATATATATATATATATATATATATATATATATATATATATATATATATATATATATATATATATATATATATATATGCATGATATATTTATACATACATATATATATATATATATATATATATATATATATATATATATATATATATATATATATGCATGATATATTTATACATACATACATATATATATATATATATATATATATATATATATATATATATATATATATATATATATGCATGATATATTTATACATATATATATATACCTCTCTTGTGGTGACTGGTTAGCGTGTCACTGTAGTCTGATTCCCCCGTCCGTCGCTGGTTCGATCCCCACGGGACGGTGGACTTATTATCACCTAAAAATTCCCCTTCTGGTAACATATATGAAAATATATTACTTCTGAGGTAGAGTGAATTGATATTAAAGGACGTTTTGTAGCTTTCTGATTATATATATATATATATATATATATATATATATATATATATATATATATATATATATATATATATATATATATATGTATGTGTGTGTATCCAGGACTTCTTTGAAATATAATCTCAGGCCAGTTTTCGACAACCCAGTTCCGATGAAGTCCAGAAGCCGCCGGAATTCGCGGGGACTCCGTGATTAGGTTCATAATCTCGGAGAAGATTATTCACGCTCATGATCACGCCGCCGCTGTCGTCGGTCGATCTAATTATCCGCTCTTGATCCGGCAATGTTTGCCTGATGAGATGTGGGGAGGGAGGAGGGGGAAGTTAGGGGAGGGGGAGGAGATGGGGAAGGGAGGGGGAAGGTGAAGGTGAAGGGGAAGAGGGGAGGGGAAAGGGATGGAGAGGGGGGGAGAGAGATTCCATTCTACGGGAAGGTTTACAATGTGGATTAAACATTCAAATTGAATGATAATGTTTATCACGACAAACAGAAACATTACTGACTGATGACATGAATGTTATTTAACCCCAACATTTACAAATTCCTAAAATTATTCTCCAGTGTTGAGTGATAATACATACGACTGTTAGTAAATTTTGCAAATACTGAAATACGGCAAGTAAATAAAGAAAATAATTTCATACACTTGCCTACAATACATCTAATATTTACTGGGATTAACATTGCTAACGTATACTACAAATAAATGCAAACAACGCTAAAAATAATAAAAAAAGGTTTACATTTAATTATTTAAGAGCTCTTAACTTTCCGATCTTTACACTCTTGAAATATATTGCCCTCATGAATATTCAATTCCACTCGAGAGAGAGAGAGAGAGAGAGAGAGAGAGAGAGAGAGAGAGAGAGAGAGAGAGAGAGAGAGAACATAATATACTTGAGGATATTCAGTTCCACTTTTGTGTGTGCGTGTATGTGTATGATAAGAGAGAGAGAGAGAGAGAGAGAGAGAGAGAGAGAGAGAGAGAGAGAGAGAGAGAGAGAGAGAACAAATTAAAGTTTCAGCCCGACTCTCTGTTTCAATAAGATTTCAAACCCCTAACATAGGACCAGGCAAGCTCTTCACCACACATAGTTCTCATTATGTTCCTTCAACACTGAAGTGTTTATAGACATTGCATAGAACCTGGCATATACATAGAATCTGATGTAACCTGGTGGGCAAACACAAACTAAGGCGATCTGTTTACTAGCAAACAGGCACCACAAAAGTTCTGTACCATTGTTAATAGCAAGCAAACAAGATATGTTTAGCCGAGCAGATCCTATTGTCATCTAATGAATATATTCTTATTCACTTAATAAATTATGTGCTTTAGTTACTCGCTTCAAATGCAGTCATTGCATCACAATACGGATTGGACTGATTCTCTCTCTCTCTCTCTCTCTCTCTCTCTCTCTCTCTCTCTCTCTCTCCTTGCTGCTTTTTTTTTGTTACATTTCATGGTTTTTAAAAATGATTTTTATATAAACCTTACATTTACGTTTTTCTCGAAACAACTTTGAAAAGGAATTAAGGAAAAAATAGAGCATTTTTTAATTTTCTTGTGATTTGGTCGCACCTTAATAAGAAATGTAAAACAGTTATGCCTCGATAATGATCAAGAGCCTAATATAAGAAATCAAATGTACATGAGATACGACAAATATCATATTAATTCATATATTTCCCACTAAGCAGCATATCGCAAAAATCTCTAGGAACGCCATTAACGACACGTCAAAACTTTGGGAAAAGCTACAAGTTCTAGATAAAGGATACAAGTCAGCATGTACGACAACCAGTATTACAACACATTAAACAAAACTTTAGCTAATGAAACACCAAGCCGAGTTTTATAGCCGCTAAAATGTTAAAGAGCTCTTTCGCTTTGCTCTGAAAGTTGTCAGTCAGGTTGATGCCAGACCAGAAGAGTAAGACGCAGTTACACAGTCCTTACAAGAGTGCCAGATTGATGCCAGACCAGAAAAGTAAAACGCAGTTCCAGTCTCTACATACAGCCTGTGCAGGAGTGTCAGACTGATGCCAGACCAGCAAGACGCAGCTATGCAGTCTTACAGGAGCTTCAAAATGATGACAGACCAGAGGAGTATGACGCAGTTACAGTCTTTACAGGCATGATTAAGCAACAGTCGCATTGTATACCAAGTTCTTTGTTCTACAAACTCAGGTGGCAAGGAATAGATGTGTTGATGAATTTATCAGTTTTTCACATTATTCACGGCATTATTCAAATAAGGACGTCAAATAAGATTAATCCAGCTTCAACAAAGTGCTCAAAGCTTCCTTGTATCTCCGGTAAGACAGCTAAATTTCTTAATATACATATCTACATATACATACACATATATTATGATAGAGAGAGAGAGAGAGTTACAATTATTCAAGTGCTTATGCAGCACATCTGTGCATCCGTATAAACTCCTCACATACATGACATTTCGTAATTGTTCATCCACCCTCAAGGAGATTAATCTCATTTCAAAGCGTAACGACGACGACATCGCGTCGAAGATCACAGCTAATTATTCCAGGAGGTATTTCCGGAAGCAAGGGGCCATCTCCCCTCGCTGCCGAGGGTCTTCCCGAGAATTAGTCACGGCAGAATTAATCACCTCAGAAATAGCCATCTCAGAATTAGTCTCCGCAGAATTAGTTCTGGCTGAATCAGTTTGCACAGAATTGGTCTCCGAAGAATTATTCCTCACAGAATTAGTCCACTCAGAATCAGTCCCCAAAGAATTATTCCTCATAGAATTAGTCCTCAGAATCAGTCTTCAAAGAATTATTCCTCATAGAATTAGCCTCCACAGAATTATTCCTCACAGAATTAGCCCCAGCGGAATTAGTCTCCGCAGAATAATTCCCCATAGAATTAGTCCCCTCAGAATTAGACTCCGCAGAATTAGCCTTCACAGAATTATTCCCCATAGAATTAGTCCCCTAAGAATTAGTCTCCACAGAATTATTTCTCATAGAATTAGCCCCCGCAGAATTAGTCTCCACAGAATTATTCCTCACAGACTTAATCTCCGCAGAATTAGTCTCCACCCGGTACCAGCCACTGAAACTTTTATGAAGATGAAACGCAGTTCCAGACGCAAGATAATCCAGTCTTCATGAGGTAATTAAAAGACAGATTTACCCTGGGTAAAGATTCTTCGAAGCAAATTATTGCTATTTATTCCTAATAAATATCAGGTGAATTATACATGATTGAACGTATGGAATGACACTAAAAAACAAGTAAAAAATGCGCATTAGTTTCTTCAGCGCAATCGAATTTTCTGTACAGCGTATAACGAAGGTCATCGAAAATAGCTCTATCTTTCGGTGGTCTCAGTATAATGCTGTATGCGCCGCGGCACCTGAATCTTTAACCACGGCACGATTATGGCTAAGTTTAAGCTTGAATAAAATAAAAACTACTGAGGCTAGAGGGCTGCAATTTGGTATGTTTGATGATTGGAGGGTGGATGAACAACATACTAATTTTCAGCCCTCTAGCCTCAGTAGTTTTTAAGATCTGAGAGCAGATAGAAAAGTGCAGACGGACAGACAAAGCCGGCACAATAGTTTTCTTTTACAGAAAACTAAAAAACAAGAATAATCTAAATTTTAACAAAAATGCAAGGAAAAAATTAATATCATGCCGAGACAAAACGTAGTTGAGTTGTCATTTCAAATGATGCACTGTCGTAATTGCCTGTACAATTTCGCGTTGTTTTCCATAATTTTTCGTACTATTTTCATTAATAAGCTTCCGTAAGCTATGTACACAAATAAGCTCTTTCTTTTTTTTTTTACTTTGATCATATTATTGCCTCATAGAAGAGAGCCCATTTTTTTAAAGTCAAAGTCATACATGAACTCTTTATTTTCATTGAATATATTAGCGCCTAACTGAAAAAGATTTCCCCGTACGGAACAAAAAGAACAGTCCCAATCAATGATTTTTTTATTTATTTTCTTGCCCCAGCCAATGTCTTTATTTTTCTTTATTTTCTTAAAATTAAAAGTCGTGTGCCTTTAATCCAACGCACGATTCATTACGACGATGAGAGATTGCGAGACAGATTGAAAGTTTAAACAGAGAGCGTCTTGCTTTGGTTAAAGAGTTCGCCCGCCACAGGGCACCAGGAGGGCGCTAATGAAACCGTCATCCGGCCGGCGCAGTGAAGTGACGTTGAGATGAAAAAAAGAGACATGAGGTTCTTCCTGAGTACACGGGAGTTGAAGTGAGGTTGAGATCGAGTTATCATTTATAATTAACTGAGCTAAAGTTTCGAGTCTTGAACCCACTAAAGGATGATGGACGAGGGAGGTGCTCTTACGATGGTGGTACTTTATTATTATTATTATTATTATTATTATTATTATTATTATTATTATTATTATGTTTTTAACATGTAATACCAGCCAAAGGCCATGAACGTTAACAAACATTGTCTCCATAAGCATGCTGTTATATTAACACGTTAATTCCTAAAATATCTTAAGGTTATGAACTATAACCCTAGTAACTCAACAAGTCAACAAGTCAAGAGAGAGAGAGAGAGAGGGGAGGCTCGTTTCCACAACGACCAAACCTGAGCCATCGGCGATTAAATATTTCTTTCAAAGATAATTCTTCCCTTATTCTCAAAGCAATTCAAGAACTTACGCATAAATGCGATCATTAAGATGAGATTATAAAAAAAAAATTAATAGTTATTCTGTTACTATGATAAAGGTCAACACAGGCAGTTTACCAAAAGACATATACCATTTTTAACGAGGTAAGCGCGTAGACAAATGTTCCTGTACTATATTTAAGCATTAATATACAGATACAGTCTATTATAAGAAACCATAAGGTAAAATAGTCTATATAACAGAAAACTCTTAAATACATGGAACAAGCGTAGTTGAGAGGATGACCTCTACATTTAAACAAGAAAGTGAAATAAAAAAAAAAGCACTTGCGTAAATAACACTTACACACTTACATACACGTATAATCGCAAAACATAATTACCAAAGCAAATTCATAAAAAAGTAGAATACAATGAATCACGCAAAACACACTGTCTCTCTTCTGAAGTCTCCAAAATATATTGGAGCTAGAGTTTAAAACGTAGGCCCAAAGCCAAGCCCTGCGACTTACGAGGTCGTTCAGCTCTGAAAGTATCGTTGAAGCAATTGTTAGGAGAGGGTAGAAAGAAGGATGGAAGAAAGAGAATATGAGTGGAGGTATAGTAAAGGAAATGAAAGATTTTGCAGCTAGGGGCCGAAGGTGCACTTGGCGGTACTACCAGTTTAGGAGGTCTCCTAAATATACGGTTTCTCACAAGATCGTTACCTACATTGGGCGGCCGCCCATTCCCGTTAGGACCTACCTTTTACTGTCCATCATGATCAACACGCCCACGGACTAACTTCAAGATGGGGCAATTACGATACCCTGGGAAGTTCTTAGAATATCATTGACCACTATTACCATCATGAGCGCTGCTGTCCGCCGAATTGCAGTCTGACTTGAGAGAGAGAGAGAGAGAGAGAGAGAGAGAGAGAGAGAGAGAGAGAGGAGATGTAAGAATGTATTAAGTTTTATGCTTTTTTTGTTTAAATTCTGATCCAAGATTTTACTGATAATACCAAATATATATACTGTATACACAAACACAGACACACACACACACGCACACACACACAAACATACACATATATATATATATATATATATATATATATATATATATATATATATAATTATATATATATATATATATATATATATATAATTATATATATATATATATATATATATATATATATATATATATATATATATATATATATATATATATATATATATATATATATATATATATATATATATAGAGAGAGAGAGAGAGAGAGAGAGAGAGAGAGAGAGAGAGAGAGAGAGAGATGTATATGTATGTATGTATGTATATATATATATATATATATATATATATATATATATATATATATATATATATATATATATATATATATAGAGAGAGAGAGAGAGAGAGAGAGAGAGAGAGAGAGAGAGAGCAAATAAAAAAACGAAGCCTACTGAACAGGTACCAACCCTTGGCCACGAGGGTATAGCATCGAGGACCTCTCATAGCGAGAGAAGACGACATTATTCCACAATGATCAAAATCATGGAGCACTCCTCTTCGGACAAAGGCTCCCCCTTCCCCTACAACCTCGCCTCCCCTTCGACATAAAGCCGTGTCTCAGATCGCCGCCCATAAAAGCAAATGACGTCGAACCATCCACGCCCCCGAATCGAGGTCGGGATGAATGAGATGCAGTAAAAAGAAAATGACCTAATTTTTCACGAAACGATAAAGAGATATAGCCATCCCCCTTGCGGCACCTCGCCTCTCGCCTCTCCCCGAGTACAACAACTTTCGCGAATACGCCATGCCTTCAAGAATGTGTGTGCGTGTGCGTGTGTGTGTGTGTCTATGTGTAACCATCGTTTTCAACTTTTAATAATAAAGTTTTCCTCACTGCCGGGCTCGGCTGCCGCCTCTTAATTTCCTCTTTCGCAGTCTTGGCAGAATTCCACCGCGCGCTCAACACTCCCCTATCCCCCAAAAAAAACAAAGACCCCCAACTCCCTTGGCCACACCTCCTCGTGGCTGTGATGGCTTGGGATGCTGAGACCCCCACTGTAGAGGGAAAATTCTTATATTCTTAAGAATGTGATCAATTCGCTTCCCTTGCTATGGTTCCTGGTACCCAGCTGCTAAATTTCTGTCCCATTTAAAGGATTTTTCAACCTTTAGTATCCAGTGCCAGTATCGGAATATCCTTAGGATATCCAAAAGAATGTATGCAATTTATTTTTAAGCCACTTATCTCTACTGTACGTATGCAGCATTATATACTGACTGCGATTTAGCGTATTGAAATAGTTTTAAAAGCAGAATTTGACATGGTATCTATTTTTCTTTAACTTCACTTAAAACTTAAACTCTGATTTCATCGTAAAACACGTGCGCTCCTTTTATTTAATAGTTAAAACTCATTAATTACCGAGTCCGGTATTTTGAACAGTATAACTTAGTAAGCTGAGCGTATTTGTTATTTAATGCAAATAAATAAACTGCTATTAATCCCGGAAGCAGCTTTTAAGTAATAATTGAAAATCAGCTTTTCGGGTTGTAAGTTCTGAAAACTGGCGAATACTTAGTTACAGCCAATAAGCATTAATTAGAAAAAAAAACTGTGGCCAGTAAGAACATACATAATCACTAACAGTTTCGAAGATAAGAGAAGGAGTTTCTGAGGCTTCCGTGTGTACTAGTAACTATCTTCTTGACTTACATAAGAGTACGTTTGTACACATACACTAATAAGTAGGCATGTATGAAGAAAACAAGAAAAAAATGTTTCCTACAGTCTAGTATTCTCTACGTTCTAATGCTTATATGAAAGAATACAATGGCCCCCTCCCCACCACACCTTATATCGTACATAAAACAAAGAAGCTGAGTTAAATTCCTTAGAGAACCTAAGTACTTAAACCTAGATTTTGCAGCACAACAAAATCAGGCTAACGATAAAATATGTAATGGCTGCAAAGAACGAAGAGTAATTTTAAGAGTGATCTCTGCTGTCTTTAGAGAGCACTGAGAGATGAGTCTCAAAACCTCGAACTTATCGAGACTAACATAATGTGTTCGATTTGCATCGGATAAGTATTTTTCCTAAAGTGACATTTGTATGCATAACCTATGACCACTGGACATACAACCAATTCCTGGAAAACAAATAAAGTGCCTTACCTTGAAAAAAAAAAAAAAAAAAAAAAAAAAATATATATATATATATATGTATATATATATATATATATATATATATATATATATATATATATATATATATATATATATATATAATGTATAATTTATAATATTCGCTGCCTGTTTCACATACAGTAAAAAAACATCTATAAAAACTGCACACACAACCACCCTCTGACAAACAAACAGACTCGAATTTGATCGACAAAAATCAATTACCAACAATTAAATAAAAAACAATAGAAAACCCCAACAATAATGTCAAAACCTGTTTAAAAAAAAAACAAAAAAAGACATCACCTGCGTAGAAACAGAGATAAGAGATCTCTCGCAAAACACATTTTTAACAAAGCAATAATTCTGAAGAATCTCCTAAAAAAAAAATACAAAACAAGAGGACATCACCTTCGCAGAGACAGAAAGAGATCTCAAGAAAAAAATATAAGCATTCGAGAATAGACAAGAAGAGTCGAGATCCGATCTCTCGGAAAACGCATCATTTGGACAAAGTAATAATAAGAAGAATAATTCTAGAGAGGGGTACTTACCTGGAGCTCAGCGATCTGCCTCGTGGAGAACCTTTTAATGAAAGAATCCTCTCTCTTCAGAGGCGGTTTGGCACGGTTCATAGAAGAAGAGAGCGCACCTGACAATTGGACCGTAGTTCGCAGCTTTAGCCATCTCTGATTTGACTTCATCCTGCCGAATTTTGTTGGCGTTTTTGGAGTCGTCGGTGTTGGAGATGATGACGAAGATGTTGACGACGATGATGGAGTAGGAGCAGGCCATGGCGTCGTCGTCATCATTGTTGTAGAAGATGGAGAAGTTGAAGGTGGTGTTTTTATTTTTTTTTATTTTGAGGGAGTGGGGGGGGAGGGAGGAGAGGAGGAGAGAAAAATATCAATTAGTACAGTTTCTCTGAAATGGTTTATATATGCTCGGAGGTATACGGGCATATATAAAAGTGCGTAAGTATATGTTGTGTACGCATTTATATACATACACAAAAGAAGAGGCGTATGTTAGTATGAGGCAGTGTAAATAAGCAAAGGACTTCTTTAATATATGTAATTATACATATATATATATATGTGTATGTATATAATATATATATATATATATATATATATATATATATATATATATATATATATATATATATATATATATATATATATATATATATATATATATATATATATATATATATATATATATATATATATATATATATATATATACATATACAGTATATATATAACGTCTACTAAGGATAATTAATTTCAGTACATATGTCTTTAAAAGCAGCATTTGAAAAAAATCTTGAAATCCTCATTCCAACGTCACCTCTTCTTAATGTTTAATCTTCTTAATCTTGATTATTTGGTTATTTCATTTTTTATCTTTGGCTTCAAGATACAATACGAAATATCAGCTCAGAAGAAAAAAATCCAAGTGATCTTTGAGAATGATGGGGTAACTTAGACATTATAAAAATGTAAAATTACAATTAGCTATGAATATTAAAAATGGTACTCCAGTAATGATCACTCATTAACAATTAAAAATCTTAAAACTAATGTTTTTTTTTGTTTGGAACACAAGTTAGTTCAGGTTTTAAAACAGAGTTTTTACAAGGTGGTTTTTAAATGAGCACAAACCAAGTATATTTTATATATATGCACTAATAAAAGCAAAACAACTTAAGCCAGAAAATACTTAAAAGCTAAATCTGAAGAAGCATCATTAGAACGAAAGACAGAGGGCAAAGAAAGTGTACACAGGTGCGAACTATATTGAAAAGAGAACGAATCAAACTGGGGAAAAAAAACAAACATTAATTAGACGCTAATGAAAACAAAAACAAAGCCATGGTGAATATTAAAACAATTAGCACGAACGAAATCAGGAGAAGAATAAAGATAATTAAGAAAATGTAAATAAGGAAACTACATTTCATATTCCAGAGAAATAGTTTTAGATATATACATGGATATACATATGCATGTGTGTAGTGTATGCATATTTACATGTGATATATATACATATATATATATATATATATATATATATATATATATATATATATATATATATATATATATATAATATATATAAGCATACTGTGATTTTTAAACATGGACTACCATACCAAAATAAAGGAGTTATGTGCACAACTCTAAAATGTGTATAAAAATCAAAATCAAATAACGAAATATACAGGCGTGTTACCATACGGAAACACGCCATTACTCTGGTGAACAAAACCCAAAACATACCATTGTTCCATATTTTCATGATTTTGGATGCTTCAAGACTTCTCAATTTTCATTGTTATTTTTCCGTTCCTCTCACCACTACCGTCTATTTTATCTTTTGCTTTTTCGTTTCAGTTCATAATGGACCGACTCACTTCATATCGCAATGTAAGACTTTTATCAAGGTGCCCGCTGAGGAGAGGAGGTCACCATCCTCACGGGTGGACATTGTCAGGGAATACCCAACGGGCGGACGCGACATCATGTCAGGTCAGATTTAAAAAAAAAGTTCCTTTAAATAATTCCTCTTACTCTCTTCGAGTTTGGGAGGAACACCAATGGGTAGCTTGCAACAGCATTATCTGTTTTTCTTGAACATCGGTCGGTGTGATACACTGTTATTGCACAGAGGTTTCCTGTGTAGTTTAAAATACCAATGGAGCCGATATAAGTAGACGGAGATAAGACAATAACTTACTGCACGAATATGTGATAAAAATGGAGAAATCGACGGAGATAAGACAATAACTCAAGAGCACGAATATTTGATAAAAATTGGGGAAAAAGGCAGAAAAACCAAAATACTTATATAGAAATATTATGATGATGATGATGACTAACAATGATTCCTTAGATATACTTCGTCAATACAATGAAGGTGCCTACATAACAAGATCATAAGCAGAGAGGCGTCATCTGCTTTAGTAATAGCAGTACCATCTGGCAATGACAGTTCTTGACAAGGAAACTTTACTATAATAGAGTATTTATATGCGTAATTACTCCCCTGATATGTATTTCTGATAACTATGCGTTAGGGGAATTATTCAATATGGGTTTTGGTGAGTTTTCTCTCCCCTCCCCTCCCTTCCCCCCAACCCCTCTCTCTCTCTCTCTCTCTCTCTCTCTCACACACACACAACACACACACACCAAAACTCTCTGTCTGTCTGTGTGTGTCTCTCTCTCTCATACACAACAAACTTTCTCTCTTTCTCTCTCTCTCTCTCTCTCTCACACACAGGAACACAACACACTTCTCTCTCTCTCTCTCTCTCACACACACAACAAGACTCTCTGTCTTTCTCTCTCTCTCGCACACACACACACACGCAACAGACTCTCTCTCTCTCTCTCTCTCTCTCTCTCTCTCTCTCTCTCACACACACGCAACAGACTCTCTCTCTCTTTCTCTCACACGCACACAACAAGCTTCTCTCTCTCTCTCTCTCTCTCTTCCCCTCTCTCTCGCGCACACACACATACACACACACACACAAACAAGAACAACAACAAACGAATTAAATTCTTACGTGCAAAATAAGACTTTTCATCCAATTACGCGCGCGTGAGCGCACAAACGCACGCACGAAAGCACAAAAACAACACGACCGCCAGCCCTTCCAGTAGGGGGGGCGGGGGATACCTCAATACCGTCCGTCCATGAACGGGAAACGCTGTAATGAATCCCGATATGATATCGATGCAAATTACAAATCGCAACACAGCTGTTTCATTTACCAGGCCAAAATAACTTATTGCACTCCGTTGTATCGGGCGTGTAACTAACTACAACGTAGCCCGACCGAGTTTATTATTGCCTACAGCCGTATTATAAATTTTACCGGGGCTCCATATTGCCCTAATGTTGCGTGATAAACCTCAATTTTTTTTTTCAGTGCGACTATGGATGGGATGGGCCATAAAAAAATGGGAAGTAACGCTGCCGCTTTCGCTATTAAAGGAATGGGAGGCATTAATCGAATTTGGGTCTTCAGTAGTTTAAACAGAATAGTATGAATTAATATGCCTACATAATATATATATATATATATATATATATATATATATATATATATATATATATATATATATATATATATATATATATATATATATACAAGTTTTTCCTAGGAAATGGGTGACTCCAAAGACTGCTCTCTTCCAACTTCCAACAAACCTTGTGGGGATGAGGTTGCTGACCCAACAGCGTTTGATCAAAAGCCATGGTTGTGACACTCAACAGTCGTCCAACCTCTAACCTCCGTGTACCCAACAGTGTCTCTCACTGGTGAGGTTTGGAGGTTGGGGAACAACAGGGGTACGAGGTTGAAAATGAGGTGAAATTGGTGGACAGTGAGACAGCCAAATGAATAAATGCATCAACGCTGAATATATGAATATATATTATGAAGAGAAAATTGGCCCCTTCTCAATGCGTTAGCAAGAGAGGACAAACAATGAATGTTTTTTATTTCAATATGAATTCACAAATTACATATGAATATTTTTTCCTCGGCATCAAAAGGGAATTCCTTCGGATGAAATCCATTTTCTTCCATAAACAAAAGGAATGATTGATTTATAAATTTTAGGCATACATGCCAAGCACTGGGGCAACTAAGGCCATTCAGCGCTGAAACGGAAATTGACAGTAAAAGGTTTGGAAGATGCAATAGGAGGAAAACCTCAAAGCAGTTGCACTATGAATCAATTGTTAGGAGACGGTGGACAGGAAGATGGAAGAAAGAGAATATGAAAGGAGGTACAGTAAAACGAATGAAAGCAGTTGCAGCTAAGGGCCGAAGGGACGTCTTTAGAGAATTTGAAAGGAGGTACAGTAAAAGGAATGAAAGCAGTTGCAGCTAGGGGCCGAAGGGACGTTGCAAAGACCCTTAAGCAATGAATACATTGCATCGTATGAGGTGCACTGACGGCACTACTCCCCTACGGGGCATAAACAAAAGGAAATCATCTTTGTAACTCGTCCATTTAATAATAGATTTAAGTGCACAGGAAATGATACACAAAATATCATGTCTTTTATCAAATTTGTTACGGGAACGAACATGAGTGAACCCCCAGTTGTCTTTCCTACAGGATGCTAGTCCAATTCCTTCCTGAATGCGTTCCTGTATATTGCTTTGTCATTTTACAATTCTACTTGCAATGTCTGTTTTTAGAAGTATACAAAACAGCAAAACACAGATTTCTTACATATGAAAATTAATATTATTCCACTACAGGTTTTCCTAAAAATGACAGCAATGAAAAACAGTCCTTGAAGTACGAACATATCCTGGTACCTGTCACATATCACGGAATACATGTCAGTTTTCTCTCTATGTATGTTGTTGATACGAGTCCAGCATATGTCCGACTTACTGCATAATCGCATGTTGCACTTACTGATTCTGGAATTTATTTCCATTAATTAGTCCCAACCATCAAGTAATCAGCTTAATAAACTGAATTCTGAATGAATACCGCTCCCATAACACGCCAGTTTCAGCTATGACTCAACTCTGGGTATTACTCATCACAAAAAAGGTATACCTCACCGATGTTTACATTTGCTCGTATGATCTAATACGTTTGGCGTTTCGTTTTTAGCGTGCAAGGCAATTTCTGTTTGTTTTTAAATGAAATATTTACTGTAATTTGCATTTTTTATGAATTTTATACACGATTTTCTGACACAATTCAGTTTACA
>NC_089747.1:6825000-6830000 GCF_040412425.1 Macrobrachium rosenbergii | reverse complement strand
TGTGAGACGGACACGTGAATATAATCCAAAGAACCACAGAGTTCTGTTGCAGATTTCGTGATAATAAATCGTCTTCACCTATGGAAAAATTAGCAGTGGCATTTTCAGCATAAGCTCATGCATAAAATTCATGAACAGATAAGACCACTTCACAAAGGTGTTTGCCAACCTTTGCTTATTAACGAGGTCCAAGTAACAGTAGTCTTCGTATTTATCTTACACACAGACCCACTAGAATCTTATGACTATATTACGAGTGACTTCACCCCAGTTTCACCCCGGTGGGGTGAGGATGACCACGTCAAGACGCTTCCGTTTTCATTGCTTGCATTTTAACGGAGCATGAACACTTAAGTCATTTATGTTTATTTTGCGGTACACGCCAATTCGTCCTTCCTCGTCCCGTTCGCGAATTGAATCCGGGTCCTCGTCCCGTTCGGGAATTGAACCCGGGCCCCTAAGTCTGATTGAACCCGGGTCCCTAAGTCTGAGAGAGAGAGAGAGAGAGAGAGAGAGAGAGAGAGAGAGAGAGAGAGAGAAAATTTCATCATCCTGATTTTACGAGAACATTATGGTTCAAATCATCGTGTTCTCGACGCTGGAAATGGACCTGATACACAATAATGAAATTCTGAAGCGGACCATTGGACACCATAACACTATGTTCGTGGAGGATAGTGCACACTATCACCATCACTCATTCGTTATTATACCGTCTCAAATTCACGACACCCTAAATGTCAAATGCAAATTATCCAGCCACTTGAACTCCATCAGCTCTTTACAGTATCTAGAATTTACAGTCACATACAAAAATCAAATGAAAAACTCGATACAGGTATTTCAACCCTTTCCGTTTGCTGATCCCTTTGGAGAGCATAAAGGGGAAAGTGACAAAAATGCCATAATCTCCTATAAAGGATTCTGGGTCCTGAATTAATAGGATTCAGGATGTTCCGAATTTCCTCCCAAAGGAATCGCAGTACTCTTTACCTAAATTCCACCCGTCCGTGACTAAGCGGTTGATTGGTTTGATATATATGAAGTCGTTTAGTAACAACTATGGTTACTGACGCCGGAAATTAATATATTAGACATAAAATCGTGATTACAATTTCTCAAGAAGTAAACATCCACATTTTGGGTATTCTCGCTGCATCATTTACACTCATAAACCGGACTGAAAGTAATAATCATATCGTTTGCGTTTAATTACACAAATGGCCGAGTAAAATGATAAGTGAAATGATTTAGCTAACGAATTAAATAAGGGGAATCTGAAAACTGGATTCTAACGTCACAAAAGGTCTTTTCAGTACTCTGAGATTAAAGGAAAATGGTATCAAAAGAATATTTGTAACTAATGATTTGATATGATTTATGAAAATCTGGCTATAAAGCCAAGCAGTGGGAGTACTTTAAGCCATTCAGCCCTCACCGTGGAAAGAGAGAGAAAGTTGGAATAGCTGGACAACAAGAAGGAAGAAAGAAATGAGAACGGAGGAAAAGTAAAAGGTTAAAAAAGTGGATTCAGTTAGTAGCCGTAGAGACGCTGCAAACAACCTTTAGTCATGCCTGCAGTGCACCACATGAGGTAAACTATTCAAGTCAAAAGCTCAGAATACGGACAATTAACCCGTTACCGTCTCCAGCGACCACCAGCTTCTAATCCCTCACAAACGGCAAAGGAATCGAGTGAGAGCCAAGGGCGTTGGGAAGACGACGAATCCTATTTTTGGCGAAAGTCAATATTAGTATTACGCTCGTTCTTGCAAAAGTAACACGGGGCAAATTTGCAGAGCTTTCATTTTTTAACTACAGGACGATAGCCCCATAACATTTGCCGTTAACGCTCACGTGGGGCTTTCAAGATTATGAGTTGTCTTTTATTAACGAGAGAGAGAGAGAGAGAGAGAGAGAGAGAGAGAGAGAGAGAGAGAGAGAGAGAGAGAGAGCTAATTCAAATCTATACTTTAACTAGATGCAAATTCACCTTTCTATTAACTTGAGAGAGAGAGAGAGAGAGAGAGAGAGAGAGAGAGAGAGAGAGAGAGAGAGAGAGAGAGAGAGAGAGAGCTAATTCAAATCTATACTTTACGTTGCCGAAAATTCACCTTTCCATTAACGCTGTGTGTGTGTGTGTTGTGTGTGTGTGTGTGAGAGAGAGAGAGAGAGAGAGAGAGAGAGAGAGAGAGAGAGAGAGAGACTCAAGCAAACCTATATGTTCCACATTCACATAAAACTAAAATTTACAGATGAAAATGTGAACAAAATAATACCTAGTAAAAGTATCCAATCCACAACACAAACATACACACTAAAAGAATATTAAATTTAAAGTATGATACAAAAGACTACCACCATATTTTTTTTACTTTATATCAAAACAACTCTTCACTTCTGTAGTGAAAAAATGTTTTCCCTAACATACATAAATGTTTTCCCGTAACATTTTTCTCTACTATTACGTGACTGCTCTAGTGTACATTTTCCCAGTCGTGTTCGACGTTCCAGCTGGGGAAAATTAAGTTAAAAGATACGCTTGTCAAAACAGTCAATTTCTATTTGTCGTTTATATACAGTGAGAGAGCATCTCATTACATTATCTGCAATTTTTATTATGTAATATGTAAATTTACTTCAGGGACAGAACATGAACATATAATAGTTTATATAATACATACGTATATATATATATATATATATATATATATATATATATATATATATATATATATATATATATATATATATATATATATGTGTATACACACACACACTATGTATATATATATATATATATATATATATATATATATATATATATATATATATATATATTAACTTTATCACATACACAATTATTGTTCTGTGCATTAGTAGAATTACTAAAAGGACCTCATTCAAACTGGATGGTATCTAACGGAGTTTTTATTCAGAAAAGTTACAAGCTTTCTTGGACAAACAGTCCACATTATCAAGTATCATGTACAACTTAGTTATCCAGTTTGAATGAGTGTCCAGTTTGAATGAAATATATATTTAGTAATATATATATATATATATATATATATATATATATATATAGTATTGTCTGCCTCAGTGATTAACTTATATTTCCTGTAATAAAAATTAGAGCAAATATAATGAGCTGCTGTCACTACTAACTATATATATATATATATATATATATATATATATATATATATATATATATATATATATATATATATATATATATATATATATATATATATATATCAACAGAAATTACCCTACAACTATCACCTTCCAGACAGCTTCTAAAAGAGTCCTCCCATCACGTGTTAAATTCCTTATTCAACTGTCTTCCCGAACAAAAATTCACGTAGCCACCTGGCGACAGGAAACTGAAGTAAAATGAAAGACTGGCGATAATGGACGAACTTTCTCTACAGATAATACTGAACTTCAAGAAAGCGTCGTTCAGCTACGGCGCACAAACTTGTGTGAGAGAGAGAGAGATGATTAGTTATTTTTAAAAACAAAGCGAACCTACATGAAAGATTGCTTTGAAACAATGGCCCCCTGAAAGATTTATCTAGGAATGATCTACCTCATCTAATAATGATAAAAATAAATCAATAATAAAAATAAATGTCTGTGCCTGCGTGCCTAATGGCTAAGAAGAATGTGGCTTTCACTTCAAACTATTTCGAAGGAGGAAAACTCTCCGGCGAGGAAAATGCAACTCCTTTCAAGAATTCGACTCAAGAAACAAGGCAAGGCGATATCCGGACATTCTTGAGGGACGCAATTTTATGAAATAATTCTAAGAATATTTTTAAAGTTGACCTGATACTGGAGACAGAGAGAGGAGGAGGAGGAGGAGGGGGGAGGGAGATTAGGGCAGGGCGCAGCTAAAGCCTCGGGGAGGGTGTATATTGGCCTAAATATAATGAATGGAACTGGCTTCGACAGCTGAACCCGAGTCAGGGCCACCAATATTCGGAGGCCGGTTCGCAGAAGCTTCTGAAATACGAACACGGCGTGAATCAAAGCTTTTTGGTGGGGTTGGGGTGGGGGAAGGTTTTCGAACACTACGACAACAAAAAAAGTAATGAAAACATGTATTCGATTCCTTAGCACAAGAAAAAAAAAAAACTACGTCGCTGACGTTGGTGGAAACGCCTTTCTTTTGGAATAAAAACTGAAAAGAATCTCACCCAATTAAATTCTAGTTTCTGAAATGCTAAAGACACCATGAAGTGATCTTAAAAATGTGAAATACAATTCAAAATATAGCAGTGCATCCACTGGACAAAAAAATAGCCATGTAAGAGAGGCATAAATTGTTCAGTTCTCTGATAAACAGAAGGTAACTCGAAAACGAATAAAATCTTATAGGTAAGAAAGCCATCACTGCTGGCTACAAATTGCTGGCCTATTAATCTATTAGTAACTGTCCCTACGTTTCTTGTATATTACAATTCTGCATTAGGTCATTCGTTACATAGTTATGAAAAATTGAGTGCATCTGACTGTTCAGTTAAACATGATTAATACACACAAACACCACACACACACACACACACACATATAAGTACTACTGAAATGCTGTATATTACAAGGCAATCACTGAGGTGAGTCCGAGACCATTCTATGATATGGTTTTCGTCTGGTATTTTATCAATCAATCTCGATAATTAGGAGATTTCTAAAGCAGTAACAAGTGACTGGAATAAGGACCAATGAAAAATAATTTATCCACGAAGGATTTTTGACCAAAAATCCTATAAGGGTAAATTACTGCATTATATGACAGAGTAAGTGAATTTTAAACCAAAGTTCTATTATGTGGACTAAACATTACTGATGAAGCGGAAAGGTATCTCCTTATGGAAAGTGGTTAAAATGTAATACTATCTGCTTTAAAAGAAATCATACCTCACTTGAACGTTGCTGTATGCAGCTACTAATTGTAAGTTAGGACGAAAATTTATGAAAAAAAAATTAAGAAT
>NC_089747.1:6812500-6822500 GCF_040412425.1 Macrobrachium rosenbergii | reverse complement strand
TCCGTCCATTCATCCAGCATCATCCATCCTTATAGGCTCATTCCCGCAAAAGGGAAACATCCACTTCACCCGCCGTAGAAGACAACCCCTTTACTACCTAAAATCCTAAATCGGTAACCGGGCCCCCCCCCCCCCGACAAAAATGTTCCTCTTGATCGAACCTAAGTTTCTGAGGAGTTGAAGGTAGGCGGAACGCTGTAATGGAATAGGTTATAAAATTTAGGTCAAAGGTCAAGCATTCACACCTATGAGGTCATTCAGCACCCCTTACTGCCCAAAATCCTACATGGGACCACCCCGGCAAAATACTCTTTTGATCGAATCGATTTCATAGACTTCAGAGTTACTGAGGAGTTAAACGAGGGCGTAACACTGGAATGAACTGCGTATAAAATTTAGGTCAAGGACCAAGCACTGGGGCCCATGACGTCATTCAGCACCCCATATTGCCCAGAAGCCCAAATGGATGACCCCTCCCCACAAACGCCCCTTTTGATCAAATCCATTCAATAAACCCAGGGTTTCTGAGGAGTTAAACGTGGGCGGAACCCTGGAATGGAATGGCGTATAAAATTTAGGCCAAACCCCAGGCACCGGGACCCATATGGTCACTCAGCACTGAAGGGTAAACTGAGAGTGAAGAATGTTTTACAGGTGTAACAGAAGGAAAGCCTCGCAGGTGCACCATGAAACAATTGTCAGGTGAGGGCGGAAAGCAAGATAGAAGAAAGATAACATGAACTGAGGTTATGTTCTCCTTCTTCCATCCTGCACTCCCCCTTCCCCTTCCCCTCCTCTTCTACAAAGTGGATGAGGTAAGTGAAGAGAAACAAAACAAAAAAATAAACTTCTTCAGGTGTTCCTTTGGAAATCATAGTGTTTCGGAGGTCAAGGGGGGAACGAGACGTAGTTTTAACTGCACAACGAGAGAGAGACGTAGAAAGGACCCTTAAAACGACTCGTAAAGCAGGGGAAAAACAAGACAGAGTTGAAGAGACTGGTCCGTGCTTTTAAGAAGACAAATGCAACTGAGGAAATACCTGTGGCCCCCCTAAGGGAGGAGGTCAGGAGGAACGGTTGAAGAAAAATGAGACGCGAAGTTATCGAACAATACGGAGAGGTGGGGGGGAGGGGCAGGAAGGTAAGGAGAGGTTATTACACTTCTCCAGAAGTGAAATAACCAGAATAATAGGAATGAAGACAGAGAACAAATAAAACATCCACTTCTTTATGGTAATACAGCATCACGCGCTTAACAAGATACTTCTTTAATGTTTTTCCAACGACTACCGTGTAATGACGGAAACTTATGAGAAACTAGTTGGCCCAGATTGAATTTAATGTATCATGGACATTAACTTATCATAATTCAGATCATTCAGTGTCACTACAATTTCAAATTATATGTATATATAAATTTATACATTATATATATATATATATATATATATTAAATATATCAGAAATGTATTAAAATATAGCCTACACACACACCCATATATATATATACCATATATATATATATATATATATATATATATATATATATATATATATATACATTTATATATATATATATATATATATATATATATATATATATATATATATATATATATATATATATATCTATATATATATATAAGATAGAGAGAGAGAGAGAGAGAGAGAGAGAGAGAGAGAGAGAGAGAGAGAGAGAGTAACGTCACCAAACCGAAACTCAAAACGAATCTCACATTCTGTAAACAACATCGCTTATGTCTAAATGATTTAACAGAGCTTTCAACGAGAGATTTATCTTAGTTCGCAAACCCCTCAAATCCCCACCCAACACAAACACACACACACACAAAAGGTTCCCCTCCCACATCCGGATCTCTGCCAAAATCTTATCAATTGCTGAAAGACACGACCGCAAAGTCTGGCGAAACTTACGTCCAGAGTCGCATAAATTTTTGTGTATTCCTGTTATCAAACGAAAAAAAAAAAATTTCTAAACCAAACTAACGATATTTCCTTGGCTGAGTTAATAAAGAGGAAAAGCCTTAAACAAACCACTTGAAATTGTTTTATTTTGGTTTTATATAATATTATGCGATTAGGGAAACCAGGTTTGTAATATTTCTCGATGGGATATAAAATCTGAACCATTTCTAGACCGATAACAAAATCAAGAAACAAATCCAGGACGGATATATTAAAATAAAGAAGAGATGTGGATGGATACTGTAGTCTGTTACATCTCTAGATGGATATTAAGGATTAGGAAATCCGCTGTTAACTCGGAAGATGGGAATGGAGGAGGGATAACGAGTAATAGCAGGGCGGGGAAGACAGCTTAATTTACTTTCACTTTGAAAGTCCACGTCAAAGGATGATGGAATGGAGAACAAGTCGGTAGCGCCTGTGAACGCACGCCCCACGCGCGCGCTCACACACACACACACACACACACACTGAGCAGAGAGAGAGAGAGTGTGTGTAAAGGGGATCTTATACGAGTTCTGAGGGACAGTATTTAGTCCACGGAGGTTTGCTGTTGAACCAGATAATCTTGGATTTTATTTAATAATAATAATAATAATAATAATAATAATAATAATAATAATAATAATAATAATAATAATAATAATAATGTGGACTTCAGAGGGAATTTTGAAAAATGGTATCAAAGCAAAACAAATCGGTAACATTTATAGTCAGCCGTGTCAAATTTATTGTATTGAACTCAAATAAAATTCTATTTCTGGTCAATTTATTTTACTTTTCTTTCCGTTAGCACCTCCAGTGCTGTATACAATGTCTGACGTCATGCGCTATAAGGACAGAATTCTATTAATAATCAGTGGTCAGTATTATTTGTTTTCCCAATGTAAATACAGCATTCTGATTTTTTCCCCAATGTAACAACATTATTCTGATTTTCCCCAATGTAAAACAGTATTCTGTTTTTTTCCCAATGTAACTACAGATTCTGATTTTTCCACAATATAATTACGGCATTATGATTTTTCCCCAATGTAACAACAACATTCTGATTTTTCCAATGTAACAACAACATTCTGATTTTTCCAATGTAACCACAGTATTCTGATTTTTCCCAATGTAACCACAGTATTCTGATTTTTCCCCAATGTAACAACAGTATTCTGATTTTCCCCAATGAAACTGTAGTATTCTGATTTTCCCCAACGTAACAACAGTATTTTGCAGAATTCTGATTTTTCCCCAATGTAACTACAGTATTCTGTGACAGGACCATGCAATGATACGCTGTGGGCTGTTAAACCGAGTTCCTAACACCATTACATCACATGGAAAATTGGAAATACGGCGGAATACACAGACACCTTTATTTACAAATCCTGCGTATACCATCACCAGGCAAATGAAAGGGATAATTGGGCTAACAAATCACTAAAGTGTGTATATATATGTGTGTGTATGTGCGGTGTGTACGTACGAAACATTAAGCTGTTTCCCCCTTCAAATCGTGGATAAAACTTGGTTCAGACTGACTTTCCGTATATACGTTTGCTAAACCTATCCCATGACCCTTCACCCTAGTTGCGACCAATCAAGGGTCGATTAACTTAACAAGACTTCAATTTATTGGTCTACATGGCGTTAGTTTCACCGTCATGGAATGGGTGTCGGCGGATTATTAACTATGAATGATACTAATATACTTCCCAAAGTGTTTAAGCTCGGTCGGGAATGAAACTTTGACACTCTTGGTGGTTAAACGAATATCCTCTCTATTGAATGAACACAAAATAACGAAATCGACTACAAAACGATTATAATACGAACCATTACTACATCAGTTATCATTCCTAACCTTGCAACTAACCCGTCTTCTTCCCTGGTCACCCCACAGCGAATATCCTACCCACTGAATTAACACAAATAACGATATCAACTACAAAACAATTATAATACGAACCATTATTTTATCACCTATCGTCCATACGTTGTTCCTTCTCCATCTTCTTGCCTTATCACTTTACAACAATCAATATCACCAAATTTGAGATATAACAACGAAAATTACTTGCATACCAATCGCTGAATCTGTGTACAACAATTGGTATAGTAAGCTAGAACGTTCGAACAGCGGCATTTAACGCAGATTAAAGTGGTTGTTTACTGTGGTTGTCTGCTAATCATTCTGAATAGCATAGACTGTAGAATTTAGGCCAAAGGGCAAGCGTTGGGACCTATGAGGTCATTCAGGGCTGAAACGGAAAATAACATAAAGGTTTGAAAGGTGTAACAGGAGGAAAACCTCGCAGCCGCACTATGAAACAATTCTTAGAGAGGGTGGAAAGTCAGAGGGAAGAAAGAGAATACGAACGGAGGTACAGTAAAAGGAATTCAAAGAGGGCCGAAAGACGCTGCAAAGGCCCATAAGTAATGCCTAAAGTGCACCACGTGAGGTGCACTGACGTAATACCCCCCCCTGCGGAAGGATCATCCTGAAAGAAAAGTCGTTCTGGTGAATTTGGGATTGTATTCCCTTTAACTTCTTAGGGCTCTTAAGATTAAGTCATATCTCTCTCTCTCTCTCTCTCTCTCTCTCTCTCTCTCTCTCTCCCTCTCGTTGTAATATATTGTACTTGATTCAGTTTTTCCATCTTTTTCTGTTTCATTTTAAGGGATTTTCCTTGTCACAACTACCCCCCCTCTCTCTCTCTCTCTCTCTCTCTCTCTCTCTCTCTCTCTCTCTCTCTAATTAGTAGTAGCTCCCGGTGCATTTTGCTATAACATGAAACCTTACGAATAAAGAAAACACTGAGCTGTTTTTAAAAGACAGTGATAATACAAACGGAATGATACCTACGCCAATGCGCTAAGCAAGCCCACAGGGGCCACTGACTTAAATTTCAAGCTTCCAAAGAATAATGTGTTCATTCGAAAGAAGTAACAGAAGGTGAAGGAAATTACAGAAAAAGGAGATCAGTTATCAGAAAAACATATAAATTAACAAATAAATAAATAATAATGTAAATAAATTATTAAAATACGAGGAGAATTGTAACAGGGTGGTAATGCACTGCATCTTATGCGGTAACTTCGATGGTTGAGCAATTCAACCCCTAAGACAGACTTTCTCTCAAAAAAGCTGCATTCCCATCTCTCCCAGAATCTAAACCAGTTCTTGTCAGTCACGGATTACTATTTCGATAAAACTTGTCATGCGACGTTTGCGCAACGCTGCCAAAAAACAAAGAAACTTACACACCAAACCACAGACATAAAATAAATAAGTAAAATGTAACAAAAACTTATATAAAATAAGTCAAAATCAATTAGAATTGTAATTATAAGCAGGATGCTTCTCCAAGTCATGCAAAAAGAAAAACGCAGAGTGAAAATGGATAAAAAAGTAAACTGTAACATAATTTTACATAAAATAAGTAACAATTAATTAGAATTCTAAATATCAGTAAAAAATGTTTCTCCACAAAAACAAAAACATATAAAAAGTGGCTCACTTAAAATAAGTAAAACGTAACAAAATCTTACATAAAATAAGTGAAAGGTAATGAAATTTTTAATGTAATAAAACCGTTTCACCAATTCGTATAAACTCACTCCAGAAAAAAAATCAACAAAAGAAAAACGGATACAAAACATATAATTCAAAAACTGAATAAAACACGCAAACAAAACACAACCGTTCATTCATTGTTGCGAAAAAGTCATTGATAATTCCCCAACCCGGGGATGATGACGGCAATGAATAAACGAAAAAAAAATAGTGTAAGTGAAAGTAAACAGAGAATGAATGAATGACTAAACAAATACAGAGAGAGAGAGAGAGAGAGAGAGAGAGAGAGAGAGAGAGACAGACAGATTAACTCGAATCGACGTCCGCGCTTGGGAGCTGATAAAATGCATAAGGGGGGATCATTTAATCCTGTTCGTATTGGTTGAACGATCACGGTTAAAACCCTGAGATTTTTTATATCTTTTTTTATTTATGTATATATATTTTTTTTATACGGGGATGGAAATATGGCGAATAAAATTATGGTGATGCTTAGACACTACAAGTCATCTTTTCATCTCACTATTTCATTTCAGTGTGTGTGTGTGTGTGTGTGTGTGTGTGTTTAGCTGTATGCAGTTACGTGCAATGATACCTACACACACATATATATACACATATGCATGCAAGCACATATATAGCACATTTGTTTTTAATGGCAAATGAAAAATCTACCCAAGTTTATATATATATATATATATATATATATATATATATATATATATATATATATATATATATATATATATATATATATATATATATATATATATATATATGTGTGTGTGTGTGTGTGTGTGTGTGTGTGTGTGTGTTTCTAGCGTAAGTGTCCACATGTCTTTTGTGTGTGTGTCTGGGAGAAGAAAAGGTTATATACACCACATTTACGCAGTAGAGAGGAAAATCTTCTTGAGCTTCGAAAGGCAATCAAAGGACTTTATAACTAAAAAAAAAAAAAGAAAAAAAAAAAAAACGACACTAAAGTCTTGGTTTGAAGAGGACATGCAGACGACCCTCGCCTCCAGGAACCATTTATTCCGTCCTCATTTGACAGCCGAGAATTTAAGTGTTCTCCTTTCACGGCGGATTAATGAATCCGCGCGGAATTCCATGAGCATGCGGATTTGCTGAAGGCGAGATTCGCCCGCCCGCCGTTGGTTGACTTCATTAAGTTCTTTTGCGACGACAAAACGAGCAACTCAGGGCGATGGGACGGTAATTGTTGATGTGTCTCTGATTGTGTCTGTGTCAGAAAGTGAGGGTTTGTTTGTAAGAGCAGAGGCCGACGGGATGGGTGTTTAGTTGCTTTCATTTATCCTATGCATGAAGAATGAAAGGGGTTGGTGATATAAACAAGTAAAAAATGCACCGAAGTTTCTTTCGGCGCACTCGAGTTTTCTGTACAGCGTATAATCAAGGCCACCGAAAATAGATCTATCTTCCTGTGGTCTCGGCATAATGTTGTATGCGCCGCGGCCCATGAAACTTGAACCAAGGCCCGGTGGTGGCCTGGCCCATATCGTTGCCAGACACATGACTATGTTCAACTTCAAATAAAATAAAACTACTTAGCTTACAGGGCTGCAATTTGGTATGTTTGATGATTGGGGGGTGGATGATCAACATATCAATTTGCAGCCCTCTAGCCTCAGTAGTTTTTAAGATCTGAGGGCGGACAGACAAAGCCATCTCAATAGTTTTACAGAAAACTAAAAAGTGTGGGTAGCTCAGCCTCTCAAAGGAAAGATGAGTTAATATATATATATATATATATATATATATATATATATATATATATATATATATATATATAAATTAAAAATATAGACCTTTGTTGACGCTAATTTGTGTCCCAGTAACCAAATGAAATATCTCGCCGGTTACAAAGGCAAAGTTTGGAAGGCTGAATCACATAAAAGGCTTCAGCTTTTATGTACGGTGCTACGCAGCAAAAAAAAAAAAACAAAAATGTTTTGCCGCTAAAATTAATTTAGGATGTCAAATATGAGTTTAAACGCCATCACAACAAACATTTGCCACTAACGTTCGCGATGAACGTTTTTATATAGATATTATAGTACAAATATTAATCATGTCCTCAAAAATGTGTCCTCTTCATTAAAATTTTATGTTCCTAGTGCTGTCTGCCATATTTCAATAGTATTTGACGCGGTATATACATATATATATATATATATATATATTATATATATATATATATATACATACACATGTATTATATATATATATATATATATATTTCTTTATATATATTTCATCATATGTATACATATCAGTAAGTACGTATTTATTATATATGAGTATACATATACATATATAATTGTTTACAGTACTGAATATATATATATATATATATAATATATATATATATATATTATATATATATTAAATATATATATATTTTCATATATATATATTTATATATATATATATATATATATATATATATATATATAAATATATAATATACTGTATATATCTGTACATATATTTTATGTTCTTATCATTTATTATCTAGCCTTTGTTTCATCAACTGGTATATTAGCAATATAATTTTTATTATTATTGAAATGATAACCAATATCACTTTTTATTATCATATCATGATTATTATTAGAGAAATCTGAGAGAGAGAGAGAGAGAGAGATGAGATTAGAGCCAATTCAGAGAGAGAGTTATTAAAGCAAATTCTTAAGTGATATCCCACAAACTTAAAACACCACATACAAAAGTAACAAGTAAAAAATGCGCAGAAGTGTCTTCGGCGCAATCGAGTTTTCTGTACAGCCGCTACAGCGTATAATCAAGGCCACCAAAAATAGATCGATCTTTCGGTGGTCTCGGTATAATGCTGTATGAGCCGCGGCCCATGTAACTTTAACCACGGCCCGGTGGTGGCCTATCCTATGTCGTTGCCAGAGGCACGATTATGGCTAAATTTAATTTAAATAAAATAAAAACTACTGAAGCTAAATGACTGCAATTTAGTATGTTTGATTATTGGAGGGTGGATGATCAACATACCAATTTGCAGCCCTCTAGCCTCAGTAGTTTTTAAGATCTGAGGGCTGACAGAAAAAGTGCGGACAGAAAAAAGTCCGGATAGAATACAGTGCGGACGGACAGACAAAGCCGGCACAATAGTTTTCTTTTACAGAAAACTAAAATATACAAATCCCTCTTTCTTCCACACACACACACACACCTACACACACACACACTCACACAAACAAGCACAAGAGCTTCAAAACACTCAAGATTTCAAATGACGATGACATAAGGGGTCATTGCGCTGAAAGAGTTACAATAAGACTCCCAAAGAGTGATACAGCAAGTAATGGTAAGTGGCTCTACTGCTCTACGAGAGCTCTCCGAGAGCTCTACGAGAGGCAAAGGAGGGTACCCACTGTTGTCATGACTCTCGGCGACACGCAAAACGTACTAGGCTCTTGGTGGTACTCAAAATTTTGTATTGCGATTTTTTTTTTCTATTTGTGGAAGGCGCGATTTCGCAACGTGAATAATATCTAAATTTTTTGGCACAAAATATTATAATGAATCCTTTGAAAGTAAGTGCCACAGTGTAGTATGTGAATGAATCTGTGTATGTATATATATATATATATATATATATATATATATAGTATATATATATATATAAATATATATATATATATATATATATATATATACACATATACATATATATATATATATATATATATATATATATATATTATATATTTATATAAATATATATATATATATATATACCTATATATATATATATATATATATATATATATATATATATATATATATATATATATATATATATATATATATATATATATATATATATATATATATATATATATATATATATATATATATATATATATATATTTATACACATACACACACACACTATACATATATATATATATATATATATATATATATATATATATATATATATATATATATATATATATATATATATATATACACACACACACATATAATTACAAAGAGTTTGATCGAGAATCAATGGTCGCAGAGCAGGCGGAACTCGGTCGCCACAGCAGGATCGAATGGCTGTTGTTGTCATTTTTCCAGACGCGATAAAAAAATATATATCCCACATTCACGATACTGAATTTTCAAACGCTACCCATACTGTCAATGTCATAAAATGTCAGAATAACAGATGTCATCACTGACCTTTCCATAACCATATTAAAATGCCGTCAATATGAGGGCACAGTTTCACACTGCTTTACAATTTCCAAAGTAATACACCTGTAAGTTTTGTAAATGTACCTTTTTCTTCTTTATAATGTCTGTGTTCTTAGAAGTAAACTAATCTCATTACACAGATTAATTTTGTTCCTAAATTACTCAACAAACTCTCCCTTTTCCCCC
>NC_089747.1:6805000-6807500 GCF_040412425.1 Macrobrachium rosenbergii | reverse complement strand
AATAATAATAATAATAATAATAATAATAAATAATGAAAATTATTTTTTCGTTTACAACATTCAGAGTGAAAGAGTGGACTTATACTCATAATTATCATTTAGAAAATTTCATTATACATAGAAATTCATCTTTCTAGAAAGAGATTTTAACGCGACCTTGAAAAAATAAAGTTAAATAAACCTGTAACTCAAATACTAGTTACCTGTTTGAGAAAACGAAATCTACAAGGCAACATAATATCTAAACGGCATTCAAGAGATAATTTTTTAAAAATTTCATTCTATTTCTTTTTAAAATAAGCAAGTAAAAGGATCTGTAGAGAAGCTGACACATTGCTGACCTACTTTCCCGTAACAATCTTGAGACCAAGAACCTATTAATGGAAAGAAAAGAAAATCTACAATACAGAACTGGCTGTCTACTTTAAGTCATTACTCGAGGCCAAGTAACTTACGTACATACTTATATAAAAGTATACATCTATAATTGTATAATCTAATATACTGAGCGTATATTAAAGTACCTAGAAATATATACTACGATCATAGATACAGAAGTATTTGCATTTAATATATATATTTAATATATATATATATATATATATATATATATATATATATATATATATATATATATATATATATATATGTATATATAAACTTTTATTGCTGTACACACACACATGTATATACTGTATACTGTGTATATACTGTATATATAAAACTACAGGCGTATTTCCTACATTAGAAAATATAATAAAATATTCTCAATTCGAAGCAACACTACTCCAACAAAATTACGAGCAGATATTTACTTCTACAAATGAAATAACATCTTTCCAGCTTCTGCCATAAATACGCGACTGAAAACACTACTCGGCAATAATTATCTTAAAATCGAATTTCCTACAAAGAAGTCTACGGGATATTTACGCCGGGTTTCCCGCTGACGCGGCCTCTCTGCAAGGGAATGGAAAAAAAAAAAAGAAGTGTGAAATAAGGACAGATTCTGTGAACAAATAAAAATAAAATGATTGTGCATAAAAAATATAAACATAATAAAACTGACAACATAATCCAAATTTTTTTTATAAAAACACATTAAAAGGACAAATTTTAGGATGAAAATAAAATAATGTGCATAAAAATGGACAAAATAAGTGACAACAAACTTGCTACAGCTATAGAAAGATATACCATTAAAATCAAAAGTGAGCAGGCGTAAAACGTGACTACTCGTGCAAAGAAATTTGAATAAAAATATGTGAGCAAATTAAAAATATCACAGATTCAATATTTATGAATCTAAAAACAACAGCACTAATACCTTATTTCTTAAAAAAAAAATGGCAACACAACAGTAATAATACCTTATTTCTTCAAAAAAAAAATGTCAACACAAACTTTCAACTACTGGAAACACAAAATAAGTTCATTTTAAAGAAGGCTACAACAAACAGATAAAAGAGGTTGAGAAATAAGAAAAAATATTATTTGATATCTAAAAATAATATAACCAAAACAAATAAAATAAAGAGAGAGTGAAATCTTCAGTTTTTGTTATAGAAAAGGAGATACAAATACGGAGAGAGGAGAGAAGAAATATAAGATACAGGTAAAATTTTAGTTTTGGAACATAATCTCAGGTCGTTCATAAAAACGTTCAAGTCTAGGCAATATGCTACAACGTCTTTTCGTTCTAACTTATGTGAGAGAGAGAGAGAGAGAGAGAGAGAGAGAGAGAGAGAGAGAGAGAGAGAGAGAGAGAGAGAGAGAGAGAGAGATCTTTTCGATGAGCTTGTGTGTGATGATAATCGTGCCTGAGAGAGAGAGAGAGAGAGAGAGAGAGAGAGAGAGAGAGAGAGAGAGAAGTAATGATGATAAAATCAGAGAAGAATTTCAGTCTTTTAAGTAATCGCGCCTGAGAGAGAGAGAGAGAGAGAGAGAGAGAGAGAGAGAGAGAGAGATAATGACCTATAGGCGAACACATGGGTCAGAGTAGAAGAATTTCAGTCGTTTTAGACTAGGTAAGTTCATGGTGAACAAAATAGGAGAACAATAACATTTAAAAGCAACATATACATCTCAACGAAGACTTGACAAACATAGCCTACATATGGAAATCAGTTTATACCCGAATTAAACCGACGGAAAGTGGACTTTATGATTATGAAAAATGTTTACGTGAGAGGCAGTCTGTCGACATTTGAAAGGTCAAACATGTCACACGCTCAGTTGCTGAACCTTGCCACTGCTTGTGGTGGGTTTTGCTCTGTTCTTATTTTCTTGGTTTGAAGGACAGACGTTTTCTGTCTTTCAAATTGTATTTTGCATATCTTGACTGTTTACAAAATTAATGAGCGGTGCAAACAGTTTTAAATATATATACAGTATATATATACATATATTTATATATATATGTATATATATATGTATACATATATATTATATATGTGAACATATAATATATATATATATATACATATACATATACTGTATA
>NC_089747.1:6757500-6800000 GCF_040412425.1 Macrobrachium rosenbergii | reverse complement strand
ACTGAACGTGTTTAGAACATGAGAGATTTTACCTAACGTAAAACTTTCATCTCAATAATCTCCTAACTATTTCTATGAATGGTCTCATTTTGACAATAATTTCCTCACTACTTTTAATTGTACTCTATTAGAAGTTAATGTTTTCACGTTCAATCTGAAATAACTTCAATTTTCCTTTACTTTCGTTACTACTTCGTGATGAGTTCGAGTTATTAATAGTTATGTTACTCTTGACATAAACAGTTCGACAGTTACTAGTATTTTCGCTATTCTTCACACAGATAGCTGCCCTGCTAACAAAATCTTTACCAAATTCTTCAAATTATAAATCATATCTCAATCTCTGTCACTACAAAAACTTACATCCCGGACTTTGAAAGCCTACGAGAATCTAAGTTGCGTTATATCTCAATATAAAAGCAAATATGTCAAAAAAAAAAAAAAATACCAGTAAAAAATGTGTCAACAAAATTTTACTATTCTGCGTTAAAAGGTTTTCCTCAGACTGAGGAATTATTCAAGTCTAAATGAAGTTTCAGGCGAAGCGGCAAATAATAAAAAAAAAAAGAGAACTTTTGTAAAAAGTGCAGCTGAGGTAAAATTAAACTTGTGTAAAAGAGCGAAGTTGAAGTAAAAAATCAGAATTCTGGCAAAGGTTTGGATGAACCTGAAACGAACTACAGTATAAAAAGTTAATTGAATCTAAAAACATGCTTTATACGAGACTAAGAAAAACCGAAAATGAGCTTCAGTTCATAGCTGAGGTGAATTGAAAGCGCGCTTCAGCTTATAACTGATATGAACTGAAAATGAGCTTCAGTTTATAGTTGAGCTGAACTGAAAATTAAATTCAGTTGATAGTTGAACTCAACTGAAAATGAACTTCAGTTTATAGTTGAGCTGAACTGAAAATGAAATTCAGTTTATAGTTTAGCTGAAGTGAAAATGAGCTTCAGTTTATAACTGAGCTGAACTGTAAATGAGCTTCATTTTATGGCTGAGCCAAATTGAAAATGAGCTACAGTTTACAGCTGCTGAGCATAATTGAAACTGAGCTTCAATCTATGAATGACCTGAGCTGAAAATAAGTTTTAGTTTAAGGCTGAATTTAGCTGACAATGAGCTTCAGTAAAATGCTGACTTAAACTGAAAGAAAGAGCTTCCATAACAGGCTGAACTGAACTTGAGAATGAGTTTACGGTTTAAGGTTGAACTCAGCTGCACATGAGCTTCAAAAGGCTAACCCGGCTTTAAAAGATATGCTGAAGTGATAATGAACATATGTATAAGGTAGACTCGAACTGGAAATAAGGTTAGACAAAAGGCTGACTGACTCCAACTTGAAATATATTCTAATGAAAATTTGAGATAAGCTGAAAATTACAATAGGCAACGTTACATTTGAAATGAAAATAAGCTTCGGTAAATGACTGAACTAAACTGAAAAATAGCTTCGGGGGAAGGATGAATAGAAAGATATGGAAGACTGAAGATGGAGAAGAAAAAGATTTGGTATCTAAACAAGAGATAAAAAATGGGAAAGAAACAAAAAAGAAAAAAATCCCAAACACAAAGGAATAAAGGAAAGACTAGGTGAAGCAATACTCATTATGATGTAAATTGAAGGAGGTAGAAAATAAAGTTACAACAGGAAAGAATTGTGTAAACTAGAAAAAAAAAAAAAAAAATCGAACGATTTACAGAATGAAATACGTGTTGACAAACAAAAAATCTCGTACACATAGAGAAAAAACAGCCACTCAAATCTCAATAGAAATAAATAAAATAAAAGCCACAGCATCTAACATAACACCCACATTCTCCAACGCAAGGTTCCTGGCGTCCCATATGGTAATCTCACCAGGTGTCATTTAATCAAATCCCCAAAAGACAATGAAGCACCTCCAAGAGAATGGGATTAACAAGGATTTAAAGGGAATGAATGAGTGGAGGGGAGCCAAAGGGGGAAGGGAGGGGAGATTACGATTACTCCCATACAGACGAGATGCAAATGACGAGAAGGGAGAGGATTGCCATAATGGATGATTAGCATAACACAGACAAGAACGAAGAGAAGGGAAGGGATAAATCCACAAAGGAGGATTAGTTAACCCAGGGTAAAGCCCCATGGGGGCGGGGATTCCTAAACACAGAGGATAAAGCCCCATGGGGGTTTCGTAAACACAGAGGATAAAGCCCCATGGGGAGGGTTCGTAAATACAGAGGATAAAGAGGAAAAACCTGTGGGAGGATTGTCAACACAAAGGATAAAGCCCCATGGGGGGATTCGTAAATACAGAGGAAAACCCCGATGGGAGGATTCGTCAACACAGAGGATAAAGCCCCATGGGGGGATTTGTAAACATAGAGAATAAAGCCCCATGGGGGGATTCGTAAACACAGAGGATAAAGCCCCACGGGGGGATTTCTAAACACAGAGGATAAAGCCCCATGGGGATCCGTAAACGCAGAAGATACAGCCATGGGGGGGATTCGTACACAGAGGATAAAGCCCCATGGGGGATTAGTAAAACTGAGGATAAAGCCCCATGGGGGGGATTCGTAAAAACAGAGGATAAAAAGCCCTACGGGGGGATTCGTAAACACAGAGGAAAAACCCCAGGGGAAATTCATAAACATAAGAGGGGAAGTCAACATCTTTGCAGATTTCATAATGAAAGCCCCACACCCCCTACTCTTTTCCAATATCCCCACCCAAAAGGGACTTTATTTCCCCTCCCCCAACCCCTGCCCACTTCAGCATTTCAAAATCCTCCCCCAGGGTCTCCATTCCATTCGGAGAGGCTGGCGAATACGGTCCATAACAGCCTGCGCCGTCCACCCCTTTCCTCGCGTAATGAACCTAATGACTTTGGACTTAATGAAACAGTGGGTAAACCGGTATCATCATCCCTCGCGTGATGGTGATAATGGCAGGGACGGAAAGGGGCAACGACGGCAGAGGCAGTAGTGGTGATGGCATCTTCTGGTGACGACTTTCTCGCGGGGGTTAAATCTGCTGGGGTGGTGATTTTATCGGAGGTAAATTCTATTGGTGATGACTTTCTCGGAGGTAAAATCTATTTGTGATGACTTTCTCAGAGGTACAACTATTGGTGATGAATTTCTAGGAGGTAAATTCTGTTGGTGATGAGTTTCTCGGAGGTAAAATCTATTGGTGATGATTTTCTCGGAGGTAAAATCTATTGGCGATGACTTTATGGGGGGAAAATGTGCTGGGGTGAAGACTTTCTCAAGGTTAATATCTGATGGGAGGACTGAACTAAATGTCAAACAAACGATGGTTGGCTTAATCATCAAGTAATGAATACAGTGTTTACCTCAACAATGCCTCAATCAGCAGTCACTGGTAAACATAATGGTATAACAGACAATGGCTGGCCAACTAAGAGTCTTACAACAAATGTCCAGCCAGCTATCCTGAAGGAACTTAATGTCCTATAAACAGTGTCGAGATCAGAAATATCTACAAAACACAAAATCCTACTAACATTAAAATCCCCTACAAAAATCGCTCAATCAGCAACCAATACTGAACAAAAGGGCTTTCAAACTAAACGTTCTATAAACAATCCTTAATCAGAAATCATTACAAAAATGATCCTACAAACAATGAATAGAACACCCATCATGCAAGAACCAAACGTCCTATAGACAAAGGCCAGATCAGCAATAATGAGTAAACAATATTGCCCTACAAACAATGTTTAGGTACGAGATCATGAACAAACAAAGTACGTCCTGAATCTAATAATGTTATAACAATCAAGTTACGTTTACTCAGATTTTTATTTGATTTATAAATGGAGAGAGAGAGAGAGAGAGAGAGAGAGAGAGAGAGAGAGAGAGAGAGAGAGACTTTGCTAATGATGGAACAGTCTGTAATTGTAATTTTCATTGTTCTTGAAAAATCAATCAATCAGAGCAACTAAAATTCTTGTAATGAAGATAATGATGACGATCAGAGAGAGAGAGAGAGAGAGAGAGAGAGAGAGAGAGAGAGAGAGAGCCAAATGATTAAAAATTCCATTTAGGGTTAACAGCAAATCCTGAGATTCTCAGAAGTTTGAAACTCCATTCCACTCCATCCGGGATGAAAGTAAACGCCTAGAAGTTTGATACATATTTAACGGTATATTCATCCAAAATCAATGATGGCTTTCATGGGAAGATAAGATCCTGATCTCTTAAATTCCTAAGGAGGAAAAGATACTGATCTCTCGTCTTGCAAAGGGAGATGAGAACCTGATCTCTTGGATTGCAAAGGAAGATTAAAAACACTTTTCTTGGATTCAAAGGGAGATGTGAACCTGGTCTCTTAAATTCATAAGAAGGAAAGATACTGATCTCTCGTCTTGCAAAGGGAGATGAGAACCTGATCTCTTGGATTGCAAAGGGAGATAAAAAACTGATTTCTTAGATTGCAAAGGGAGATAAGAACCCGATTTCTTGGCTTGTAAAGGGAGATAAGAACCATAGGGAAAAAGAATATACTAATCTCTCGAATTTCAAAGGAAGAAAAGATCCTGACATCTCGAGTCTTGGCTTGCCAAAGAATATAAGATCAAGATCTTGAGTCTTGTACAGAAGACAAGATTCTAATCTTTTGCTTCACGGGGAAAATAAGATCCTGATGTCTGGGAAATAAGTCTTACCTCCCATCAGATTCTTCTACTGAGTAAAAAAAAAAACCTTGATTTCTTCTTATCGTGCGATTAATTATTTAAAAAAAACTTAGTTTGTTTATACAAGTTTAAAAACGGCTCCGTGATAAAAGGGTCTATTAAAAAAAATCCTTTCAAGCAAACCTTCGCATCATGGCAGAGTAAGGTACCAAAAAATATAGGGTAATTCAAGGTAATACAAAGTAGTCCAGTACAAACCATGGAGAAAAGAACACGAGAATATCAAGATAATATTATGGATATTACGTTTTCTTCGCTCGTAGCTACACGGTTTAAAGTACGTACTGAACATACCTGCACGAATAAAGTAGACAGAATACTGAATATTTGAACGAAAACAAAACATCCAATTTCGCATTGCAAGGAAAACTTTCACCTACCGTAAACAACGACTGCATGACGCACAGCCCAGTTGACAATGATTCAATGATAGCAAAACAAAACATAACAAAAAAAAGCCAATTATCCTTGGCCATCCAGTATTTGTGACAGGTAAATACGTGTCCTCCAACAGAATACGTAACCAATTCCTCAAACGGCCGATGTAATACAGACTGTAAACAGGACCTGGAATGCTGGAATTGCATTGGGAGATGCTTCCCCTTAATTGGACTGGCCTTAGTGGTTGTATCGGACCGTTTAAATTGACTGTAATGACGCAATTTGCTCAGGTCCACACTTCTACTACGTGCTCACTCCCCCGTAGAGACAGTTACTTGTGATGCCTCAAGATAGAAGTGAAGAGTTCCATGCATAAGTATTTCTACAGCATAGCCATAGAAATACGAATGTTTCTGCTTGTGTTGTTTAGCCTCACACACAGGTGGGTGGGTGTTTTCAATTCTCTCTCTCTCTCTCTCTCTCTCTCTCTCTCTCTCTCTCTCACACACACACACACACACACATACATATATATATGTGTGTATATATATATTTATATATATATATATATATATATATATATATATATATATATATATATATATATATATATATAAGTGACAAATTAATCTCGTTATGGCCAATCAATTTTGTCTGTGTCCAACGAATCTTTATTGTTGCGAACGAATCTTGCTACTAACAAGTCAATCATTTTAGAGAAAAAAAACTAAATCGTTCGTGACAAACTAGTCTTACTGAAAGACAAACGAATCTTGTTAGTGGTAAATATATCTTGTAAGCGACAAACGAATCTTGTTAGTGGCAAATAGATCTTGTCAGCGACAAACCAATCTTCTCATGACAGAGCAATCTTGGTAGCGACAAATGAATCTTCTTGGTGACATCGAATCTTGTTAGTGGCGGCTAAGTAACCACGTCATAGACAAATGAATCTTAATGGTGACAAATCAGTCTTGTATGAGACCAATGAAGCTTGTTTTTGGTAAAGTAACATTGTAAGTGACAAACGAGTCTTGTTATGACAAATCAATCTTGTTTTGGCAAATCAATCTTGCTAGTGACAAACATATTTGTTTTGGCAAATCAATCTTGCTAGTGACAAAGATATTAACATTGCACACACGCAAACGAATCTTGAGTTGGAAAATCAGTTTAGTTAGGGACAAATGAATCTTGTTATTGCATATCATCCTTGTTAGTGGCAAATCAGTCTCTGGTTAAGCATATTCATAAATAGAGGCTGGCTTCCACTGGAACATTTCTTGAATAGCGGACTTATATGAGTCAATACTCTATTCAACCTTCTGATAAATGATTAAGGAGTGATGCCTTTATCCTTCGCCCACCTCCTAAGTCAATTACCTCTCCACTACAGTTGGAGCATGTATCCACTTACCAAAGGCACCAAAGGACATACGCAAACATGAATAGCATTTAAGCTCAAAATGAACAAGTAAAAAATGCGCTGAAGTTTCTTCGGCGCAATTGACGTTTCTGTACAGCGTATAATGCTGTATGAAACTTTCAGCCACGGTCCATGAAACTCTCAGCCGCGGCCAATGAAACTTTCAGTCACAGCCCGTCTGTGGTCTGTGTTGTTGGCACCTATAGCGGTACCAGACTCACGATCATGGCTAACGTAACCTTACATAAAATAAAAACTACTGAGGCTAGAGGGCTGCAATTTGGTATTGCAGCCCTGGAGGGTGGATGATCAACGTACCAATTTGCAGCCCTCTGGCCTTAGTGGTCTTTAAGAACTTAAACTCCGGCCAGTCTAATATCCTACAAGGTATATTTCTATAACCTTATAGCCTAAAGAAATATTTCTTCTGAAATTTGCTTTCATTACAATGTCTTAGTGTTACTGTTAATGCTAAAACAGTAACTCCTTTTACACAGTGATGCATTCAGGTGGTTCGCCTCAATAATCGCGGTTCCGTTACAATTAGAGAGAGAGAGAAATTCAAATATACGTCAGACTGAAGAAAAGTTCGATACAGAATTCCCAGATGAAAATGAAATGAGAGAGAAGATGAAATCAAACCCTTCGTTATAGATTCAGAGAGAGAGAGAGAGAGAGAGAGAGAGAGAGAATTAGAAAATACTATCAAATATAATCCAAACTGAAGAAAAGTCTGATATAGATACTCCCCCAGAGAGAGAGAGAGAGAGAGAGAGAGAGAGAGAGAGAAGGAAAAAACCTTCCTTTACATCATTAACGCCAGTCTTTTCAGTCAGCATCCTTGGAAAAGTTACGACGCCCTTTTCACAAGCCTTGACTCAATTACGGGGCGTCTAGTTCCTTAGCCTGGGCTTTGAATAAAGGTCTTCCGCGTTACGAACGTGTACTAAGTCGGGTGTGAAGCGAGGTGTTTGCGCTTCACTTCACACGGAGATACGGAGTCAGAGAGAGAGCGAGAGAGAGAGAGAGAAACTGTAGAAAATAAAATCGAATAAAATCCAGATTGAAGAAAGTCTGAGGTAGATAATCACCAGTATAAATGAAATGTGAGTGTGTGTGAGAGAGAGAGAGAGAGAGAGAGAGAGAGAGAGAGAGAGAGAGAAACTGTAGAAAATACAATCAAATATTAACAAGACTGAAGAAAGTCTGAGATACATAATCCCCTTAAAAATCAAATGAGAGAGAGAGAAAAGAGAGAGAGAGAGAGAGAGAGAGAGAGAGAGAAACTGTAGAAAATAAAATCGAATAAAATCCAGATTGAAGAAAAGTCTGAGGTAGATAATCTCCAGTATAAATGAAATGTGTGTGTGTGTGTGAGAGAGAGAGAGAGAGAGAGAGAGAGAGAGAGAGAGAGAGAGAGAGAGAGAGAAACTGTAGAAAATACAATCAAATATTAACAAGACTGAAGAAAAGTCTGAGATACATAATCCCCCTTAAAAATCAAATGTGAGAGAGAGAGAGAGAGAGAGAGAGAGAGAGAGAGAGAGAGAGAGAGAGAGAGAGAGAAAAATAGAAAATACAATCAAATATAAACCAGACTGAAGAAAAGTGTGAGAAAGATAATAATCCCCCATATAAATCAAGTGAGAGAGAGAGAGAGAGAGAGAGAGAGAGAGAGAGAGAGAGAGAAATCGTAGTTATGAAATCATTTTCTCAGGACGTTCTTCTTCTTTTCTTTACTTTATTTTTTTCGTAACCTGTGGTTCTTCCGATGATCGCGTGATTCTAGCATCAAGAATATGGTATGTACCAATACCTTGTTCGATAGGAAAAGAACGTGGGACGAGAGAAAATAAAGAAAATGAGAAAAAAATGTACACCGTTATTCAAAATACAAAAACATACACCAACACAAGATTAACGATGCAAAAAAAAAAATGTAAATAAAAGGAAAGAAAGATACACAAATAAAAAAAATCAGACCTCCAGAAAAGGCAGAATGATAAATTTAATCCTGTAAGGAAACAAAAATTAAAAATATAGTAAATAGTCGATATTATAACGAAGAAATATAGAAAATAACAAATAAATGTCAAAGTATTGTTGCAAATTTACAAATGTGTTTACCACCATGATACAGTTAACTGCCAGAGATTCTCTCTCTCTCTCTCTCTCTCTCTCTCTCTCTCTCTCTCTCTCTCTCTCTCCAACGGCCTTACTTTAACAACTTATGTCTTTCATATGTCATCTTTAGATGCATCAAGTTTTAGACTGTCTAACTTTATGCAAATATATATATATATATATATATATATATATATATATATATATATATATATATATATATATATAATAATTAAAATTCACCATGTCTGCATTACAATAAAACAATATGAACAGACATACATTTAGACTGTCTAACTTATGCAAATATATATAAAATATATATATATAATATATATATATATATATATATATATATATATATATATATATATATATATATATATATATATATATATATATAATATAATTAAAATTCACCATGTCTGCATCACAATAAAACAATACGAACAGACATACATTAAAAAAATTAAAGAAATAGATACTTAATATAGAAACCATTACTGAACAAGACCAGCTAAATAAAAGCCCTCAGTCATTAAAAACACAAATCAAGAATCTTTGGCTCTCATCAGACTGACATTTAATCAACGTGTTAAACGTAATAACAAAAATATAACAATAATAAACTGAAACAATACGAACACCCTCCCAATCACTCTAAACGCATCCAATTTCCGGTCAGGCGAGACTGGTAACTGTTACTCACATCCTCCTTAATGATTCTTGCGTTACCATGGCAACCACTAGAAAGAAGGCAGATTTGCTTCCTGAATAATTCCGGTATTTCATAAAGCCACGCTTGAACAAAGCGCCACTGCAAAGCAGCAGGAGCAGAATCAGCAACGGCCTATACAAACGAAGATATTTTGCAAATGACGAAAGGGATGAAACGTCAGATATAAACACGGAAAGGTCAAGGATTTGAAAAGAGGAGGAGTTTTATGCATGTAATAAGTGCGTTTTCCTCCTTCGTATAACTTTCAAATTCTTTACTACATGGCAGTAGTATCATGAGATACTCCTTGGGTATATTACTTCATTCCAGGGTAAGAACGTCACTACGCTACCGCATATGACTCGCAGGAGCACATTTCACTTGATTTAAAAGCACGATGCAATTGCAAAGTGATAGAGAAGGATACAAAGACATATTATATGACCTTGTAACTTAAATATAGCAACGGAATACTTGTGTAAACTTGAAGTAAACGCCGAAATAAGTCTTTACACAAACACACACAGGCACACAAAAGTTTGAGCGTTTTCAACTTTTTAAGATTTTCATATGTTTATGGAAGTTTTCGAATGAGAAACAGACAAAGAGTAAAGGAAAAAATTTCAGAGAGAGAGAGAGAGAGAGAGAGAGAGAGAGAGAGAGAGAGAGAGAGAGAGAGAGAGAGAGAGAAGCTCTTGATTTTGAAATCCAGCTCAATGGAACCCATTGTCTGTTTGGAGTTGCAAACGGTGGTTTTACCCTGTCTTAAAATGTAAAAGTGTCACCACATGCTCATTTCTTTCTGGTCAGTACTTGGATGGGTGATCTTGAAGTCCCGACCAGAAAGAAATGAGACCAGAAAGAAAATATATATATATATCTCAACATGCACCTTTTCCCCTAAGAGAGGGGCATTTTTGTTGATCACCCATTCAAGTACTGACTTGAATGAAAAAATCATGAGGTGACACTTTTGCACTTGAAGAAAGGATAAAAACACATTTTGCAACTTCAAACAGGCAATGAGTTCCATTGAGCTGGATTTCAAAATCAAGAGTTTAATCTCTCTCTCTCTCTCTCTCTCTCTCTCTCTCTCTCTCTCTCTCACAACGTATTTTCTGTCTCGCTGTTTATTACTCATTCAAACACATACATAAACATATGAGTATATTAAAAAGCTGAAAATACTAAAACTTTTGTGTGTGTGTGTGTGTAAAGGTTTATTCTATCATTTACTTTAAATTCAAAAGTACTGCTTTACCACATTCAAGTCACAATGACGTGCGACAAAATAATCTGGTAATGTGTCTTTGTGCTCTGCTTTATGATTTTGTAATTGCATCCTGCTTATATCATCAAGTAAATAATGTTGCTGTGAATTTTCTTGTTTAAGATTTTTTGACAGATATATGTGGACTTAATTGCTCGTAGACCATTTGGGTTAAACGCACTAAATTCAGCATGCAGACAGATTTTTACTCTAAATTCAGTATACAAATAAATATACAATATGTATACTTCATAGTTTTGCTTTTGGACCAGAAAGTGTGAAGAATTCGAGAAGTTTAGAGGAGCACTGTGGTTATTACAATTACATAAACTTTGTTCTTTACAGAATGATCATCAAATGAAGTCTAGCATCTTCTCCCAAGCCTCACTGAAGAAAGGAAGGCAATCAAGAGTCTTTCCTCGGAGTATTATTTTTTTTTTCTCGCTCGAACCAGCCGAGACCAATTCCACCTTACATTTGGAGGAGCCAACGGTGGTCTCTTTTGGTTTGGAATTAGGAAACGCATCAGTCACTCACACTGAGAAACTCTCTCTCTCTCTCCCTCTCTCAGCAAACTGTCCTTATTCTCTACGGCAAGCACGTACATCCCAACATTCTTTTTGCTCCCTTCCCATCCGCCATTCACCTTATATATCTCTTCCGTCATTAACTGTATACGTTAATCCCTCGACAATTTCTTGCAGCTTTTTCGTTTTTAGTACCTCATCAAATCCTTAACTGTTTTTTTTTTATTTTTTTAGCCCGTCCGTTGCTCTACTGAATCCTCCGAAGAGTAATTACTGTCCTTTCTCTCTCTCTCTCTCTCTCTCTCTCTCTCTCTCTCTCTCTAATTTCGCCTTCGACTTCGTCAAGTTGCGCACTTCTCCATTCGACAGGACTAATTAGCCCCCTTTTCGTGTTCCTTCACTTTTGGTACGATTTCGTTCGGCTAAGTCGGCCACCTGAGTCTCAGAAGCCGGGCAATTTTTAACTCCTTCTTTTCATCTCCTTCTCTCTCGCTCCTCTTTCATTTCTCTCCAATTATCCCTCTTGTTTTGTGGGATGAACCAGAAGCTTTTGATCTCGGCTGATAAATGTTTATCTTCCCGCTGTGGTCGTGAACCAGATTTCCTTTTTAAAAGAAGTAACATAAAAAAAAAATATACATAACACCCCCCCTACACACAAACACGAAAAATATACATGACTCGCCCCACAACCCGCATGAAAAGGATGAACATAATACCCAACTGTCTATGGTAATAAAAAAAAAGCTGCACTACTAGAAAAGCTTTCTGACCACAGTCGTTGCGACGCTTGATTATAGAAACTCAAAACTATCCTCGGCCGATGGCAAACTTCAGTGCCATTTTGCACCGTTTTAAACAGTCCCAGTCGCCTCATTTAAGCAAACACACACACACACACACACACACACACACACATATATATATATATATATATATATATATATATATATATATATATATATATATATATATATATATATATATATATATATAATCTATATTGATGGGCCTCTCCGCCACTTAAACCTATGAGGGAAACTAACAGTTTTCTTGCTATTAAGATGGAATACCCATAACATCAGCCAATACAACGACGATGTCTTATCGAGTGCCAGGAACACCTGGAAGAGACACATACTTCATCCGCGCCTCCCCTCTTCATGGATTCAGTGGGAAGTTGTATAGCTTCTTCGCCTGTCTCTGCGTCGATCTGTCTGTCTGTCTGTCCTGTCCGGTACGGACCGATTCATTTGGTATGTATGGCGAGCCTGGGAGTAGTTCAGCGTCACTCCATCTCCTTCAAGAACTTTGGAGAGAGCTACATCTCAATCCCCTCACCCCCCTTCTCTCTCTCTCTCTCTCTCTCTCTCTCTCTCTCTCTCTCTCTCTCTCTCTCAACCAAAGGGTCACTATGATAAAACGCCTGTAAATTCCCAAACCCCCTTTCTCTCTCTACCTCTACATTCCCAACCCCGCCTCTCTCTCTCTCTCTCTCTCTCTCTCTCTCTCTCTCTCTCTCTCTCTCTCTCTCTCAAAGGGTCTCTAAGAAAAAAACATCTATATTTCTTTCCCTCCCTCGATTATGTTAACGAAACAGTAGCTCATTAACTCTGACATGAGAAATTTCTTTGAATAATAATAATAATAATAATAATAATAATAATAATAATAATAATAATAATACTGAAACCATTAACCGCAGTCAAATCATTTCTATCCTGACCTACGGCAAAGCGGAACTCTGTCAGCGCGTCAATTGCTTCGTAATAAACCAATTTGCCCAATTAACCATTAAAGTTACCCACAAACAAATTTAGCAGCGCGTCGGACAATTTTAAATCAGTTCGGAACGCTCGCCCAAAAGCCACGTAAATTAAAGTCACGTTCAAAGCATTAGCGCGGCATGAAAAGGGTGCTTTCCAAGGAACAGCTTTTAGCGTGGGTTTGAATGGAGATGATGAGATCTCGAAATGACAAGACATCCCGACTGTAATTTCGCAAGCAGCTTCAGAGCTTCAGAGAAAACTCTGATGATACCCATACAACTTAAACTTAATCAAGCCCTTTCAAAGGGAAATGGTTCGTAATTCACAGAAAGTGTAAATTAGGGCTATTTCATCACGTGGGTTAAAATGAGGCCCTTTTAGTTTCTGTAAAAGAAAACTATTGTGCTGGCTTTGTCTGTCCGTCCGCACCTTATTCCGTCCGCACTTTTTTTCTGTCCGCCCTCAGATCTTAAAAACTACTGAGGCTAGAGGGCTGGAAATTGGTATGGTGATCACCCACCCTCCAATCATCAACTATACCAAATTGCAGGCTTCTAGCCTTAGTAGTTTTTATCTGATTTAAGGTTAAGTTAGTCATAATCGTGCTTCTGGCAACGATATAGGATAGGCCACCACCGGGCTCTGGTTAAAGTTTCATGGGCCATGGCTCATACAGCATTATACCGAGACCACCGAAAGGTAGGTCTATTTTCAGCTGCCTTGACTATACGCTGTAGCGATTGTACAGTATACTCGATTGAGCCGAAGAAACTTCGGCGCATTTTTTGTTTATATAATGGTTTCTATTTGTGACGGGGCAGGTGGGAACAAATTAAGGATACTCCATCACGTAGATTAAAAAGAGGCCCTTTTTATTTAATAGCTTCTATTTGTGAAGGTAAGTGGGAGAAAACAAAGGACGTATATAAAATTCAATATGAAACAAATCCATGTCATTCAGTCCTGTCATATCCAAAAGAAATTCTTCTTCTTCTTCTTCTTCTTCTTCTTCTTCTTCTTCTTCTTCTTCTTCTTCTTCGTGAAGCTTTGGAAGGTTGAGGTGGGCCACAGAAGAAGCACAAGTACCAAAACAACGCAATCACAATTTCCATCCCTTTTTTATCTAGCGACCTTTTTTCCCGCTAGTGGGTGTTCGTGAGCTGGAGGACAGGACGACACGAGTGTCCAAAACAAATGAAAGCTAATCAGGAGATTCCAAAAAAATACATAAAGGGATTTTTCGTTCTTATTTATTTTCTAATTAACATTTTTTTGGGGGGAGGCTGTGCGTGGCAAGGGAGTAGTAGGTTTTGGTGAAGAGAAGGAAAATAGGAATGTATTGGGTTTTAATATAACACAAAAAAGGCTGAGGAATTATGACGAGTAAAAAAATAAAAGGATGATGAATTATCTCGATATAATTGGAAAAAGAGTAAGGCCAGGCAGGGCAAAAAAAAGAAAGAAAAAAAAAGAAATTACCTGTTTTACGTGATCTGATTCTCTATAAATATATTCCAGAGTTTTTCGAAAGGTTGAGGATTTTCCTGAATCTCCCAAACCTTAACGATTTTCCTGAGTTTTCGAAAGCTTGAAGGATTTTCCTGAATCTCGAAACCTCAAGGATTTTCCAGAGTTTCTCGAAAGCTTGTGGTTATTTCCAGAATTTTATGAGCTTAAAGATTTCCTCATTTTAGAAGCTTAATGATTTCCTAATTTGTCGGACGTTTTCTGACTTACAAGTTTCTTCTTCTACCTTGTTTGTGATGGAAAGGTAAACTCATTGCGAAAAATTTTACAAATACAAAGCTCAATAAAAGTCAAAGTCTATAGGAAATTTATTCAGTAACTGCCGTGGTTGTATATCAGTAGCCCAATCTTTCAAGAAAAGAATGACAAAGATTTTCTCATTTTTCGAGTTTTCTGACTTGAAAAGTTCCCTCTCCTTCTCCGTCTTTGGTGGCAATAAGGTAAACTAATTACAAAATCAACAAGTAAAAAATGCGCTGAAGTTTCTTCAGCGCAATCGAGTTTTCTGTACAGCGTATAATCAAGGCCACTGAAAATAGATCTACCTTTCGGTGGTCTCAGTATATTAATGCTGTAGAGCTCGGCCCATGAAAAAGTTAGCATATCTCAGTTTAACCAGACCACTGAGCTGATTAACAGCTCTCCTAGGGCTGGCCTGAAGGATCAGATTTACTTTTACGTGGCTAAGAACCAATTGGTTACCTAGCAACGGACCTACAGATTGTGGAATCGAGCCACATTATAGAGAGAAATTAATTTCTATCACCAGAAACAAATTCTCTTGTTCTTCACTGGCCGGTGACTTTAACCACGGCCCGGTGGTGGCCTGTCTTATATAGTTGCCAGAGGCACGATTATGGATAACTTTAACCTTAAATAAAATAAAAACTAATGAGGCTAGGTGGCTCCATGCAATTTGGTATGTTTGATGAATTTTTAAGATCTGAGGACAGAAAAAGTTCGGACAGAAAAACTTCGGACGGACAGACAAAGCCGGCACAATAATTTTCTTTTACAGAAAACTAAAAGCAATACAATGCTCTATGAGACACCTAACTCAATGGGTATTGATTACAGTCATTGCTCAGGCTGTATACCAACAAGTGAATCTTGCAAGAGAATAATTACATGCTTTACAAGAGCAATAAACAACACACACACACACACACACACACACATATATATATATATATATATATATATATATATATATATATATATATATATATATATATATATACACACAAATATTAATTATTCTTTTTATGTGTACGAAATAATTGACGAAAAAAGTGACCTAAAACACTGGAAAGTCAAGTTTACGCTTTAACGAGACGAGATTCGGTATTTCCAGTACGGGGGGAATCTGATATCATACGTACCATGACAAAGAATCCCCAAATTTGGCAGAACTGGAAGAGTTCGTCTCGTAACTGACAGGCAACATCGGGAAACTGGAATCCACGTCAGGGGAAAATTAATGACCATTTCAAGATACATGGATCTGTTTGGAATCATTGTACATTTTCCAGGTTTTTGTAGAGAACGGAAAAAGCAGAGGAACATCTGGAAGAACAATGAACCATATATTACATAGCATGGGGGTAGCGGATCATACTATTTTGGGAGTTGACTACTGACAGAATTGTCCGAAAGATATTTGAACAATTTATCGTATCATTTGGGAACTGAGTGGGGACATATCATCCAGAAACACTAGGGAGCCATTTAAAGCATTGCAGGGGGTATATCTGGGTCACGTGATACAAAAAAAATTCAGGGCAATTCATATTGCCATCTTAGAATCAGGTAGTACCAACCAAATATACAAGAAAAAACATACATTACATGGGAATTTACATTAATAAACTAGACCAACACATGGCAACAAGTTACCGGGTACTCGGTACATAACTGAAACGGAAAAATAAGTCCAGACTTGAGAGGTAATCGAGGATAAGTTAATAAAAAAAAGAACACATTTGTTAACATTATGGGCTGTTGTCATCTCGGGTGTATAATGGTAAACATTGCAGGAAGCGGTATAACAACTTCTCTCAAAATGGAAGATGAATATAAGGAATCTAACAAGAGAGAAAACAGTCCAGCTTAGTGTCTGGAAAGTGAAATTTATCAAGTAATCGTGGAGGAAATGGTTTAAAATATTGCGAATGTTTATCATAATGTAAGTCAATCAATTACCTTGCAAAGCACCCTCAACTGGGGGATAAGAGATTCTCATACATGAGAAATTCCTATCATGGAGAAACAGTCTAACTTACAGAAACGAGAAAACAAATCCACCTTATCCGAGAGCCAAACTGGAGGCACAGAAATCCAGAACATGAACACTTCAAAACATTTCATCTCAATGACTTCCAAAATGAGTAAAATCTACGGGAAAAACAATTTATTTCAATGTCAGAAGATATAATTTCTTTAAGTGAGGTACGAAGACATCCCATACACGGACAAACGATTTATCTTGTCATCTGGACAAAAGTTAGTTCAAAGAAAAAACCCAACAAAGGAACCGTAAGCCCCAGTGGGAAGATACATCGCATTCCTTTCCCGGTAATCGAGAAAAAAATAAAAACATTGGTGGGAGGTTTATTTACAGTGTCGACGAGGTCAAGGATCTACAGGGATTTCCAGCAATGTTTCTGACGGAATGAGAAAAACATACTTCCATCTACAGTTACGAGGAAAGGGAACGGTGCATTTCGGCAGCATATGTCTTAACGATATCCGGGGTTATCCTAGGATATCCTAGCATATGGGCGAGATTTAGGGAGCAAATAGGTGTCCCGAAATATGAGAAACCAAATCACACAGCTTTCACCAGAGAGCCGCGTATCTATAAAAAGATTTCTGCCAAGACCAACACGGGGGGAACGCTGGCAAACTTCGTAACGAGTCCAATAAATATGACACAGAACCGTAACTAAAACTAAAGGGGTTTGTAGATTCTCCTCTGCATTTGAAGGTCAGGAAAACCAGACAGGGATTAGAAGCAAATGTTATAGTCTCGATAGCCATGGATTAAAGGTAATTCATCCTTGAATTTGGAAAGGACTACTACGGGCCAAAGTAGTTACCAAAACGAGGCAGAACAAATTAGCTTTCTGGGGAACTGTGTAGTATACCTAAGAGAAGGATGTTTACTTTCTCACTCAAATTGTCTGTCTGTTTCCCTTGTGTATCAAGTTTTGGAAAAGAGAGAGAGAGAGAGAGAGAGAGAGAGAGAGAGAGAGAGAAGTATTCAGCTAGATGTACGAGTAAGTAGAAAAAGATCTTAGGACTGAAAGAGTAAACATGAATAAATGGAAAGCTTTAATCCCATCAAAAAAATTTACGATGCAGGATTGACAAGATTAATCTTAGCCTCCCCCCCTCTCCCTTGTCACCCCCTCTACATCTCTCCTTCTGTAGATTATGTACATATATATATATATATATATATATATATATATATATATATATATATATATATATATATATATATATATATATATATATATATCTATATATATTCTTATTATTACTTCATACCTAGTTAGGGTTGCTGTTATTTATACACGGACTCAACAAAATCTAATCACATACTCACGAACAGCTTGACTGTTATTTGAGATACAAGCAATAATTTTCAACTAATAGTGCAGATGGCACGAATAAATGAATATCACAGCCTAGGGAAACAAATTGCCACGCAGGACCGTTTAATCAGAATGATGATAACAGGAAAGGCCATGCAAATTGTTCCTTTGAAGTGAATATGACCCGTTTGTAGCAGGCAGTCCACAACAAAGGCATGACTCTAATGCAATTGTTAAATTTCACCGCCATCAAAAGATACCCGCCCACACAATCCAACCCGTCTTTACAAAGAAAAGGGTTATATAAACGGCGCAAGTTATTTTTAAGCAACAAAGAGTAGTATATCCTGAATTTGCAGTACATAACGAATTAGTAAAATCTAAATTGGCAGTGCATAACGAGTTAGTAAAATCTGAATTTTGCAGTACATAACGAGTTAGTAAAATCTGAATTTGCAGTACAAAACGAGTTAGTAAAATCTGAATTTGAGTACATAACGAGTTAGTAAAATCTGAATTTGCAGTACATAACGAGTTAGTAAAATCTGAATTTGCAGTAAACAGTGACCTGTTCAAATCTGAATTTGGAGTAAACAGGAAAAGGAGTAAACAGAAAAATGTGAATTTTCAGTACATGGTGAGATAGTCTGCCCTCTCATGTTAAAATGGGAGAGAAGGTTTAGATTCAAGTAACGATAGATTTCGCCTGAGTTTACGAGTTAAAAAAGGAAAATAAAACAAAGGGCAGGTTGAATAAGATTTGAAATCAAGCAGACTGAAAATTAATACGAAATAAGATTATACATTAGGCCTAGTCTACCAGGATCTGTATTACCACACGGAGGTAAATCATTGCATGCCAATGAAACTATATCTAAAAGTAGTCGATTTGAGAACAAACATCTAAGAATTTATGAGTCAAATATTAGTGTAGAACGGGAAATAATAACGTAAATGGAATTTCTTTTAACGTGCTTGTTTTCCCATTTGTATGGGGTAAGCACGATCCCTTCTTTTGAAGGACTTTGATTTGGCTTTGGGGTAGACTCTAGTCTCGATCGGTTAAGGAGGCCAATTATGTAGATGAGATAATGATCAGGGGTAGATGGAAAGGACTTGGACATTTCCAGCGTACCACCCGAGGGGTGAACAGTACGTGATAGTGTCAGCTTAGCTCCTCTGGGAACAAATGAGTTTGAAGACCCAAACCCAGTGAGAACTATTTTGAGAGAGAACGGGGACTTTTGTTGATAACAAAGACGGGAGGCTAGAGAGAGAGAGAGAGAGAGAGAGAGAGAGAGACGGGGAGGGGGACTTTGTTGATAACAGAGGGAAGAATTTTTGTGCGGAATTTTAAAGAAGCCATTTAAGTTGCACGGCTTTTGGAGCTATGATAAGGATAAAGATAATTACCGGTACTGCTGTTGTTGGTATTCATAATGAGCACACGCAATATATATACATATGTATTTACATATATATCTATACATATACATATATATATATATATATATATATATATATATATATATATATATATATATATATATATATATATATATATACAGAGAGAGAGAGAGAGAGAGAGAGAGAGAGAGAGAGAGAGAGAGAGAGAGAACAGACTTAGGTAATTAAAAATATAAAAGCTAAATAAACACTAAATACCTTCATAAAAATGATAGATAATTATAGTCAAACAGATTATAGTGTCTTCTATTATTAAGTTTGATTTTTGTATGATTTTTTACTAAATCGCGAAATTTCTGCGAACGGTATTATAGATTCATCTTAATCAAGGCCCTTGCTATTCCAGCAGCCTTGTCATGATAGGACCTTCGCAGGACAGATATTAGTTCGGTTTCTCGAAATTCTGACAGTTCTCCTAATGACTGGAAGGTATATATGTACGTATCAGTAAGTGTAATATATATATATATATATATATATATATATATATATATATATATATATATATATATATTCATATATATACATATATACATGTATATGTATATATATATGTATATATATATATATATATATATATATATATATATATATATATATATATATATATATATATATATATATATGTATATTACATACATATATACTTATATATATATATATATATATATATATATATATATATATATATATATATATATATATATATATTACACAAACACACACACACATATATATATATATACTGTATACTGATCTTTGTAAAATATCAAAAAAATATATTATTACCAACCTACAATTTTTAACTAATGAAAGAAATTCTCGATAATACCTGGACCCAAGACATTCAATTCAGAACCATGCATACTTTACAAATACGTCCGCTCGTTACGCTCACAGAACTCGAGGATAAAAAAAAAATATGAATCCTAAATTAGGAGCGTTACAAATAACTATCAAAAGAACGGGTAAGGCAAAAGTCTAACGAAAAAGGAAGGAATGCAAAAAAAAAAAAAAGGCCAGAAAATAAAAAGTGGAAGAAAGATAAAACCAACAAAGGACGAAGAAGGAAAAGTAACCATGGAAAAAGTGAAAGAAAAAAGAATTAGAAAAAGGACAGAATATATAAATAAGCGAAAGAGGAAGGACAGGAGAGAAGGACCGAAAAACGTGTAGCTTAGTCCGGAGGGAAGCGATAAAACTCCTCTACAAAGGTAGAAGAAGGATGTAGGAAACGGGAATACCAATTACTATCAGCGGCCATTTTTGGGTCACTTTCGTTACTCGAAGATTTCACAGCTAATCCTTCCTTTCAAGATATAATTTTATGCGTGGTTTGTTACGCCATGTTTAAATTGATGTACTTAATAGAAGCAACACAATTTTTTATATAATTACCATAAAAAACCCATTTCAAATTCATGTGGTGCTCTATGAGTAAGAGCGAGTGCTGGAATAACGCCAGCTTATCAAAAAATTATTATTATTATTATTATTATTATTATTTTTATTATTATTATTATTACTATTATTAATTATTATTATTATTATTATTATTATTATTATTATTATTATTATTATTCAGAAGGTGAACCCTATTCATATGGAAAAAGCCCACTGGGGCCACTGACTTGAAATTCAAGCTTCCAAAGAATATGGCGTTCATTAGAAAGAAGTAACAGAAGGTACTAAAAAATAAACAGAAAGAAGAGACTACTTATTTAAAAAGAAAGAAGAGATTAACAAATTAATAAATACATAGAAAAACTGTAAGTAAATAATTAAAATGCAAGGAAAATTGTATTCTACTAGTAAAACATTGCATCTTCGCCTGAACTTCTGAACAATTCAAATCCCACTCTAAGGAAACAAAACACGATTTTTTGTTTTATAATTTCTTTACAACCCTTTTCTTGGTAACGGTAAACCCTCTCGCAATAACCCAATAAATCAATCACCCTTCAACGCACTATAATTGAGTACAAGAGACTCGAACGATAGACCTTCCCTAATTAGACACGGCAGATCTACTTCTGTCATCTGCGTGATGTGTTACGTAATCGTATGTCTCGTCGATAGCGCACCTGGGCGAGTTTGGTCACATACAGTGTGCCTTGGGCGAAGTACTGAAGGTGGTGCTACTCTACCTTTCTTTATTATTTTTTATTTTCAATTTTCTGTAACAAGAAAACTATTGTACCGGCTTTATCTGTCAGCCCTCAGATCTTAAAAACTACTGAGGCTAGGCTGCAAATTGGTATGTTGTACGGCCTCAGATCTTAAAAATTAATGAGGCTAGAAGGCTGCAAATTGGCATGTTGATCATTCACCCTCGAATCATCAAACATACCAAATTGCAGCCCTCAAGCCTCACTAGTTTTTTATTTTATTTAAGGTTAAAGTCAGCCACAATCGTGCGTCTGGCAACGACATAGAACATGCCACCATCGGGCCGTCGTTAAAGTTTCATGGGCCACGGCTCATACAGCATTATACCTAGACCACCGAAAGATAGATCTATTTTCGGTGGCCTTGATTATTTGTTGTACATAAAACTCGACTGCGCCGAAGAAACTTCGGAGCATTTTTCAAGTTTTCATTGTTTTTACCTTTTTCCCAACTCGGCGACCTTACTGTACTTTGTGCTTGGTTCCAATTCTTTTTATAATAATAATAATATTACACCAACGAAACCATTCTGGTGATAATACAACCATATGAATTCTAGTATAAGATTAGTGACACAGTGGTCTGGTTAATAAGCATCGTGACGGTAATAATAATAATAATAATAATAATAATAATAATAATAATAATAATAATAATAAAACCAATCGAAACCAGTCTTGTGATACTAAGCTCATATATAAAAATTGAGCCTAAGTGGTGCGACTATGGTCAGGTCAAACTTCGTGACAATAACACACATAATAATAATAATAATAATAACACACACACATAATAAAAGCCACAAGAAACCTCTCTGGAGATACTACAACAACACACAAACACCAAGTTGCCCCCCATCGAAAAAAAACTCCCACCAAAAAAAAAGCCCCCAGGGGAAAAAGACAAACATAGAGGGCGAATTTTGATAAGTGAATTTCACCGGGGGAGACTCTTGATGTCTATCTCACCTGTCAGGTGAGGTGATGTTCACATGACGTGCCGAGTCGACGGACAGCTTTAAACAGCAGTTAATTATTGGTTTAATGAAAACCGAGCCCACTGTCACTACTCCCGTCGGGTACTTTGGAGAATAAAGCGCTGTTGTTTTGCGTAAATTTGAAGTTTAATTTTTTTTGTATGGTTCTAAGTTCGCGTATGGGCGCTCGAAAGAGAGTCTGATTATAATTTTGACTCAGGAAGAATCTTCTCATGATATAAAACGATCTGGTACTCTTCATCACAACTAACGCTGCAAAAAACAGCAGTAATAATAATAATAATATTAATAATAATAATAATAATAATAATAATAATAATAATAATAATAACAACATTCATCATAATAAATACCATTAACACAGATATAATAATAATAATAATAATAATAATAATAATAATAATAATAATAATAATAAAATATTTAAAATATTACCAAAGATATAATAATGATGATGAATTATTAACTACAAAAAAAAAGTTATAATTAAAATTTACATAGTACTATTATTGCAAAACCAGCGAGAAAGAAATTCAACTATATCGAACAACACAACAGTGGTTCGTTCCAGACCGAACCAGAGAGAAGGGAATTAAAAGGAACCCGAAATGAGAGAGAGAGAGAGAGAGAGAGAGAGAGAGAGAGAGAGAGAGAGAGAGAGAGAGAGAGAGAGAGAGAGCACTTGAAGCGCAGCCTCATATTTTCCCAAAATCTCATTACAACTTTGTTCATGCTAAGATAACTAATCCAATTCTCTACGGCCATTATCACCTCGGCGCTTTTCTCTCCGAAAATGAAATAAGCGCAGTTAACTCGGCCAAGTGTACAACAGGGCAACTGTGGTGGAATAAATGAGTACGCGCGTGCGTGCGAGCATACACGCACACACCAACTCCCACTCGCACATACACACACGCATAAATGTATGTATGTACAGTATGTTTATATATATATATATATATATATATATATATATATATATATATATATATATATATATATATATATATATATATATATATATATATATATATATATATATATATATATATATATATTAATATAAAATCGAATGCCACGAGATCCCCTATAACTTTTCTTGATGAAATTATACAAAATGTTACATTGAAAATCTGAAATTCGAATTCCTTTCATTTACTAGACATTCTGGTGACAAAATTTTTTCAAACAATTATTTCAAACTCCAGGTTGAGATTTGAAGATTTATGATTTGAGTTATTTTTCCTAATGAGTAGTATTTATTTTGGATATATCATACTTTTTCATTTCTCAATCTGCGTGCCGCTGTTGAGAAACAGTATATCAGCAATTTATCTTAAAGCCTTTACTTAATTTTGTGCACATATCATAATTCTGTTTGAGTATTATTACTTTGAATAAAATTGAATTCATAATGGATTAAAAAATGATTGGAAAAAAATGGGCCAGAATCATTATCCATGGGAATACAAATGTCCTGCTTTAGAATTAGGTCACTGAATTTAAAACAGTTCCTATCAATTAAAAACAGCTTTGCTACTCCAAAATTCATTTGACTTATTCACTCCAATGGATGTCATTCTCGAATGTTTATTGCACGTATCAGTCATAGCTCTTAATGCCTCTTTCAATCTGATAAAGGGAATTTTCATAAGCAATATACTCAAATTATATGAAACAACTTATTTTGCAAGTTTCTTATTTACCTTACCTACCTTTTTCAAGACTTCCTAATTGTAATAAATCATCCAGTATGTTCTTGTGCCAGTGAATCCTTCAATTACATCATAATAAGTCTCTCTAGGCCTCACTAATTTAAATGATTTACTTATAGAGCAAGCAAGTGTTTTGTAACTCAAACTGACAGGGAAACAATAAACCTTTTGTTTTTAACTGATGTTTGGGGAAGTTAAATTGAATGGTAAATGGCAGACTGGCGCTTTTTGCTCATATATTATCTTTAGCTGACATGAAGGAGAAAATCTAGTTTTGTATGATTTCATCGGTATTTTCTGATGCCCTATTATATGTATCGTCTCGTCTAATATATATATATATATATATATATATATATATATATATATATATATATATATATATATATATATATATATATATATATATATATATTAACTTTATCACATACACAATTGTTCTGTGTATTAGTAGAATTATTAAAGGACCATTCAAAGTGGATGGTATTTAACGGGAGTTTTTTTTAAGAAGAAGTTACAAGCTTTCTTGGACAAACAGTCATTGTACGGATACTTGATAATGTGGACTGTTTGTCCAAGAAAGCTTGTAACTTTTTCTGAATAAAAAAACTCCGTTAGATACCATCCAGTTTGAATGAGGTCCTTTTAGTAATATATATATATATATATATATATATATATATATATATATATATATATATATATATATATATATATATATATATATATATATATATATACAGATAAATAGAGAGAGAGAGAGAGAGAGAGAGAGAGAGAGAGAGAGAGAGAGAGAGAGAGAGAGAGAGAGAGAGAGAGAGAGAGAGAGAGAGAAATGTATGCCTGAGTCACAGCATCAACTACAAAATGTGCTGACTGGGTTGCCTGGGGAGTTGAATATAACCAGAATTTATACATATATATACAAGTCTGTGTGTATGTATATATATATATACATACATTATACACATACAGATAAATAGAGAGAGGGAGAGAGAGAGAGAGAAAGAAATGTATGCCCGAGTCACAGCATCACCTACAAAACATGGTGACTGGGTTGCCTGGGGAGTTGAATATAACCAGAAGTTTGCGAAGCTCATACATTTTAATACATTTCCGGGGCGGGGGGGGGGAGCAGAAAACGTGAACAGGGGTCGCCTCTGAATATGCACATTCGGAAGTGTAAATATGGTGGGAAATGGAAAAGTCAAAACCTTTGCGAAAATATTTGCGTGTCAAAGTTTGTGATAAACAAACGAAAAATATAGCATTTAAATATTAGAGTATTACCAACGGAGAACTGTGTGCAGTTTCACATGAATTCGGGAGAATATAACAAGTAAGGATATTTTCATTTACCTTACCAAGAATATCCTTACCAAGTGCGGATATTCTCTTGTATGTCCAAGACTATGTTTAAAAACCATCTGAAACTTAGTGATGATTAAAACTGCAGTACCTGAATTTGAGAAAGATAATATATACCAAAATTACTTTTACACGATTTCATAAAATTACTATATTTCATTCCACATGAGTCATACGATAAAAAACAATTTTAACCTACTCTGCGATGCTGGTCCTGCACTGCAACACTTGAAAAATTTACCCGTAACGAATCAACACAGTAAAAGACAGCTACACATATGTAGCGTGTATGAAGACTTTAAACTGCCATAGATCAGTGACCCTGACGCATGACTTATAACGTTCTTAAGGAAAACAAACAGAGGAACAACAATATTTCAAAGAGAATAAGCAACAACAAAACTAAAAATACTCAAAAATGACCCAATTTACTTATACATAGCAAGCAATCATACGCAATGAACAAAACCCGTAAATAACACATGAAAGATCATGAGGGAGAAGGAGAGATCTCTCGATGGTGCCAAAAAAAAAAAGGAGAGAGAGAGAGAGAGAGTGAAAAGACCTTAAAGAGATGATCGAAGTGCCAGGTGCCACCGATCTAGAGAGGTCCCGCCCGGCCTTTTGCCTAAGGGGGGGAAAAAATACGAGAAATCGATAGGTGGGGAAGTTCAAATTCTTAGGCAGGACACGCTTCGAAGAACCCCGTCCCCTTCCCCTCCCCAACGTCCTCCCATCTTCAACCCAACCGCCCTGCCAACGTCCACCACCCCCCGCCCCCCACCGCCACCCACACCCCTTTTCCTTTTCCACTCTCTCTCTCTCTCTCTCTGACACTTGCAAATGGGTGGGGCCCATTTGATCACTTCTAGTACCAAAATGGGCATCCTTAACGATGTAACCCACATCGTGCCTAGCCTACGAATTTAAGAGATGTACATTACTTTTATTTATATAGATAAACTGTGAATTAACAACACAGTATATATATATATATATATATATATATATATATATATATATATATATATATATATATATATATATATACATATACATATACATAAACACCCTGTCCCTCCAAAAAGTATGCATCAAAACTTGATTGCTGAAGCAAGGATAAAACAAGATATGTATAAATGTACGTATATATAAGTAAACCCAGGAACGAGTATTTACACAATGTCACTGAAGTAAAAAAAAAATACGCTAATAGTCTAGACAAAACAACTTCGTTCTCGTAATTAAGTTACACACCATTTTAACTCCAGCCGTAAGAACTATTTATTAATATTATTATTATTATTATTATTATTATTATTATTATTTATTATTATTACAAGGATCCCCCCCCCCAACACATTAACAACAAACAGAAGCCGGGCAACATCTCAGACCTTAACGAAAACATCTCGTGCATCTCCTCAGAGCTGGGATGTTGGGCTACGTGCCAATACCTTGGATATAATCTTTTTTTATTTTTATTTTACTGGAAATTCCAAGGAAAAGAATGTCTGCGTTTCCAGGTATTAAGGGAAATTTGGCCGGCTGCATCAGTCTTTTACGTTTTCCTAAGCCTTCCATTTACGGAGATGCAATGTTATGTACTTGGCTGCAGCCGGGGGTTACGTACTTTTGAATGGAAAGTCTTATTTTCGTTGTGTAAGCTTGAATAAGTATTTATCTTCAGGTGATGAATGTTGAATGTTAATCTGTGTGTGTATATATATATATATATATATATATATATATATATATATATATATATATATATATATATATATATATATATAATATATATATATATATATATATATATATATATATATATATATATATATATATATATATATATATATATATATATATATATGGATAAATATTTGCATACGTTTATATACATGACTGTTGGATTTGTATGTATATTTGTGAGTGTTATTTATGTATATTCGTATGTGCTTATTAAAAGGATTGTAATCAAAATTGCATATGCAAGATCTTCAATGACTAATACTGTTAATTTGTATGTATATGAGATCGTTGTATGTATATTTGTATACACAGGAGTATCAAAATTGCATATACAAAACCTTCAATGCTGTTAATTTGTATGTATACATGTGAGCATTATCTATGTATTTTTGCATACGTTTATATACACGATTATAATAAAATCTGAATGAACAAAATCTTCAGTAACAAAAGCAGTTAATTTCTATGTATGTATGTATGTATACGGACGTTATTTATGTATTTTTGTATACGTTTGTAAACATGACTGCATATAAAACTGCATATACTTCAAATAGCATATACACTAAAACATTCTTTCGTTTAGATATTATCAATTCACCCAACGAGAAATGGGTAACCACAAACCAGAAAATTTAAGAAGGGCCTTTTCCACAGAGAAAAAACTTTTAAAGGGGTAAATTAGACAAAATAATTCTGAGAAAAACAAGTCTACATATTTTTTAGAGAGTAAAATTTATATTAAAAAATTAATATTATCAAAAAATAAAAGCTTCTGAAAAAGTTTAAATGAACACCAGTCTAATGTAGGATATGCTATTGGGAAATCTGCCATGACAGCTATAAATGACATATAAAAATGCTGGGATCCGTACGCCGACAGCGAGAGAGAGAGAGAGAGAGAGAGAGAGAGAGAGAGAGAGAGAGAGAGAGAGAGAGAGAGAGAGAGAGAGAGAGAGAGAGAGAACATTAAAAACCGCCTAAATGTCTAGAAAGTAACATTGACTTCAAGTAAGGTACGGGAACATCTATTTCAAACATCATGGAGGTTAGAAAAAAGCTGGCCAAAAACATCAATGGTTATAAACATCAAAAGTATGGTCAACATCAACATCTATACTGGCGAGGGACTGATTAAAAAAAAAACGATGTATCTACAAGGAAAATGCCATTAAGAAAAGCTCATAGCTGCGGGAATCTACGGTCCACTAACCATTTAAGACAGTCTACGAGAATTTAATTTCACTGAAGAATTGGGGTGGTTTTTTGGGGGAAGGGGGCTGGGGGAGGCTTTTTGAGGGGAGAAGGAGGTGTATTTTGGACTGAGGAGGAGGAGGAGGAGGAGGAGGAGGAGGAGGAGGAGGAGGAGGAGGAGGAGGAGGCGGGGAGGGAGGAGGAGAGCTGAAGAGACTTTTTGGGAGGCGGAGGTGATTTTGGGGTTGAGGAAGGAGGAGGAGGAGGGAGGAGGAGGAGGAGGAGGAGGAGGAGGAGGAGGAGGAGGAGGAGGAGGAGGAGGAGGAGGAGGAGTAGGAGGTGGTGGGGGTAAGGAGGAGAAAGTTTAGGAAATGATGGCGGATCGGTAGGCACAGTTATAACATCGAAACGCAGAGGGTAAACACCAAGAGCCAAAAAGTTATACAGATTATATATATCTTGAGGAATTGGTAGGAACATTCTCAGGTCAACTCACGACTGCAGCGTCGAATTGAGCCCAGATACGGGGGTCAACCTGCGCACGAGCGGGTACACGTCATTGTTGCTCGTCAGCATGGATATGGTAGGGATAATGCTATCCTTGCGAGTGTGCCTCATGTTGGCAAGGAATGGTACAGTAGTGACCTGGTTCTGGTTCTAGACACACCGAGACAGTTTTAGCGAATGGAAACGTCAGGAGGCAGGCGGGTCAAAAGGTCAGGGATGGAAGATCTGCAAGCCAGGTCAGATGCTGAAGATAGCAGTGGTGATGAAGATGGTGATGAAGATGGTGACCTCCTCAGGACTGCCTGAGAGACCTTGGGGGCCACAGACTGACGCAGCAGCAGTAGCGGGAGAAGACTGTCGTTTCCTGTCATCGGATTCTCGTCGCTGTGTCGTTTCTCAAAAGGGAATGGAATCTCTTCGTAATCACACAAGCATGACCTTTTTTTTTTTTTTTTTTTACCTTTTATATTCTACGGCGCACTTTCAAAGGAAATGATCTTCGGCTGATGCTACTGATTCTTTGGTCATTACAAATAAAAGGATCCTGGGAGCCCTGCATCGCTTTTGATTGTGATTCCCTGTCTGTTTGACTCTTGGGTTTATTTTTCGTCTTCTACCGAGGTTTTCGGGGAAGCCAGATTGCTTAAGGCGGTATGTTGGGAACTCTTTGACCATAATACCGAGAAAACTGTACCCAGTTCCCTTTCATGTTCCCGTCGAAGAACAAACTAATTTTGATTAAATATTTCGGTGTATTTTGATATAAGGTTGATTTTCGGAATCTGGATAAGAAAGCAGATGTGTTAACGCTAAACCTTAATATAAAAAAAATTATCAAATATAAAATGTATTATTTTAGCATCGAGAGACACTAGCGTCACTAATCAAAATAACCAGTTTTATCACAAAATCCCTTTTTTGTGTTACATTAGACCTACAGCTTTGCCACCCTCCTAACAAAAAAAAAAGGGGAAAAAAGTGTTATAAAGAAAAACTTTTGATTAAGTTTAATGGAGAGGCATAAAATACGCTAACCATTAACTGTGGCAGGCCATTCCTTCTGCCGAAGTCATATACTACCATTACGAAATCTTGAAAAAAAAAAAAAAAAAAAGATTTTACGTTAAATTTTATACAATGGATATTAAAGACCCAATTCCTTGTAATGGTATTTAAGCTTTCGATCTTCGTCCAGAGTAGCACAACTGAAACTAAATTGTACAATATACGTAACTAAAGCTGGTTTATGAAAGTGTAATTTCAATATGAACAAGGATGAATGCATTTCACGAACTAGTACGGTATGGTTTAAAAAAAAGTCTGACTGTAATTAAATAATTAAATAAATCATTCATGAGAACACCACTTGGATTGTACAAACATACACAAAAATATGTAGCGATAAACGTTTTTTCCCAAAATGTTAATTACAAATACACACACACACACACAAAACACGTATACACGCACACACACAAACAAAACCAAAAGAAGACAAAGACATTATAACACCGGAAAGAATTTGATTTTCCAACGTGAAAATCAGTATCAGCAATCACATTCCACTTCTATGCAAGAATGACTGAAAGCGTAAGGAACTGCTTCCAAAGAAGCAATGCAGTAATGTAATATGTTCTCCAATAAATGGGAATTGCTTGTGTAAACAACTGACATTTAGACTTAACCAAGAATTTTGAGATCAAAATGACTCAGGGTACAACCAGGTGAAATATCGGTAAAAATTAAATTATATTCTTCGTCAGTGATTCGAAGTAATTCGAGGAACATTCGGCTAAAATCCTTGAACCAAAACCAAATAACTAAGGTTTAAACCATCCTTTCGTTTAATCTTTTGAAGAGTCATCAGAAAGATCATGAGTCTTTATACATTAATATACATGACAGAAGCAAAAAAAAAAATTTTTGACTGAAGTAAAGTGAATTTTCATATCCCATCGAAGGTTAACATGGAATCTGAAGTAAAAAATTCCTTAAACATTTCATTAAAACTAAAACCAAAATATAAACTGAAAAGCTACTCAGATGAAAAACCAAAAAAAAACCAAGATAAAAAAAACCAGGATATAAAAAAATTTAAAAATAGATACTACAAATGGCTCTTCAAACAGCAGCACAGAAAAAGGAAAAAAAAAAAACAGTCCTTTCAATAACAAAACCCGACGACGGAACAGTTGACAGGATGTTTGCTCAAGAGGAAGTTCCTTGAGGCGGCACAGCTGAAATTTCCAGATAGTGATATTGGATTTGTTTTTCCTATACCTTTGTGATTAGCATATCCCGTCTCTCTTTTTGTAGAGCGTGGATACGAAGCAGCAAGCTGCTTATTCTCGAATTCATGGTGGGAGTCGATGTGTTTAGACAGAGATGCTAAATGGTAGTAGTGGATTTTATATACATACACACACACACACACACACACATATATATATATATATATATATATATATATATATATATATATATATATATGTATATATATGGATATATATGTGTGTATATATATATACACATATATATATATATATATATATATATATATATATATATATATATATATATATATATATATATATATATATATATATATATATATATATATATATATATATATATATATAAACTCATACACATATTTATATATATTTATATATATACATATATATATATACATGTACAGTATATGTGTATATATATTATACTATATATATAGATAGACAGATATAAATATTTCTTACAATAAGAAGTTATGGGTAACGTTTTTGGAACAAACGTTACTCTTGATATGTTAGTTACAGTCCAGTGTGATACGAGAAACAAGCAAGACGATCCCACCCCCTCTCAAAAGAAAGGAGTGTGGGGAGAGAGAGAGAGAGAGAGAGAGAGAGAGAGAGAGAGAGAGAAAAGAGAGAGAGAGAGAGAGAGAGAGAGAGAGAGAGAGAGAGAGAGAGAGGTGGCATCCAGCGACGCCATTTTCAAAGCAGCATCATCACCCCACGACGCCAGACCTGAATCCCTCTTCAGTATTGGCGTCAGTCCAAGACTCCAACGTAAATGCACCTTCAAACACCAGCGGCTTGTTACGGAATCAGGACCGGTGGTGGTGGTGGTGAGTTTCCATGTCAAACGTTATAATGTACTCTGATGAATAATAGAAGTAACAATACAAGTAACGAAGGAATGGGTCAGTTGCCTCTTCAGTCTCATATCTGACAGATCAGTGAAGAAAACCCTGCATATAAAAAATTAGTGATTAAATATTCCCTTCACAGGCCTATACAAAAAAAATTCAGTTATTAAATATCCCTTCAAAGGGCTTTACAAAAAATTAAAGATTAAATATTCCCTTCTTAGGGCTATACAAAAAAATCAGTTATTAAATATCCCTTCACAGGCCTATACAAAAAAAAAAAAATTCAGTTATTAAATATCCCTTCGTAGGGCTATACAAAAAAAAAAAAAAAATCAGTTCTTAAATATTCCTTCGCAGGCCTATGCAACAAAATAAGTTATTAAACATCCCTCCACAGGCCTAAACAAAAGAATTCAGTTATTAAATATCCCTTCGCAGACCTATACAAAAGTAGTAATAGCAGTAACAACGTAAAAAAAAAAAAGTTCAACTGCCTCACCCATCTCATATCTGATAAGATCTTTGAAGAAACTCTGCATAAAAAAAATAAACTTCAGAATCAAATATCCCTTCACAGGCCAATACAGAAGTAGCAGTAACAGTGACAACGAAAATTAAAAGGCTCAGTAGTAACAACGTAAGAAAGGTTCAATTGCCTCATCCATATCAAATCTGAAAGATCGCTGAATGAATCTACTTACAAAGAAAAGAAAAAAAAGCTTCAGAGATTACAAATTCTTTTCAAAAAAGCTTCAGAGATTACATATTCTTTTCAAAAAACCTTTAGAGATTACAAATTCTTTTCAAAAGAGCTTTAGAGATCACAAATTCTTTTCGAAAAAGCTTTAGAGATTACAAATTCTTTTCAAAACAGCTTCAGAGATTACATACTCTTTTAAAAAAGCTTCAGAGATTACAAATTCTTTTCAAAAAAGCTTCAGAGATTACATACTCTTTCCAATAAAGCTTCAGAGATTACAAATTCTTTCCAAAAAAGCTCCAGAGATTACAAATTCTTTTCAAAAAAGCTTCAGAGATTATATAATCTTTCCAAAAAAGCTTCAGAGATTACAAATTCTTTTAAAAAAGCTTTAGATATTACAAATTCTTTTCCAAAAAAGCTTTCAGAGATTACAAATTCTTTACAAAAAAGCTTCAGAGATTACAAATTCTTTACAAAAAAGCTTCAGAGATTACAAATTCTTTTTAAAAAAGCTTCAGAGATTACAAATTCTTTTAAAAAAGGCTTCAGAGATTACAAATTCTTTTTAAAAAGCGTCAGAGATTACAAATTCTCTCAAGAAAAGCTTCGGAGATTACAAATTCTTTAAAAAAAAAGCTTCAGAGATTACAAATTCCTTCCACATGTCTAATACAGAGGCACCATTTGCAGCATGCAAGGTCCCCCGAACAAAGAACAATTCTTGCGTAAACTCTTACACTTACTTTCCCAAAACTTTCCGCATTCCTATCGATCCAGCAGTTTCATGGCATCTCTCTCTTTCTTAAAAAAAAAGTTCACTGTCATTTCTGTTGTCAGTCAACTTTTCTTATTTACTAAAATAAACAAATAGTTGCATGGGTACTTATATGAACGTTTGATTACATATAAAATAAAAGCTTCGATTTTACGCAACGAACGAGAAATAAAATCCATTTTAATAGAATAAATGTTTATGCAATTCGCATTGAATTTTTGTAAGACTGAAAGTAATGCATTCTAGAGGAATGATTGTAACTGCATAACTGTTGTAGTTTACTGTAAACAATTTAATATTATAATAAAAGCTTGAAGAGAAAACAAAGCTTTCCTCATATACACGAGACACAAATATCAAAGTATCAAAACCTACTTTCTAAGCTACATAATAACTGGAGAATATCCCCCGCCTTAAATATACGAGAGTTTATCGTCTAGTTAATTCTAAATTGGATACGCATGAACATGGAGCTCTCGTTGGTTTTCAGGAATTCCGGAAATACAACAGTAGTCAAAAGCCACTAAGCCAATTTACTGCCTTGTATTCACTTACTGAAAACTTTGTGCTACAATAGATTACAGCAATATTTCTTGTGTGTGTGTGTGTGTGTTTGTGTGTGTGTGAAAGAGACAGAGAGAGAGTTTTCGGTCATTATGACGAAAATAAAAGTAACACTTTTTTGCTCTAATTACAATTATTAGCTAACTCGTTATCTTATCTCACAGCACTAATGACACGACTTATTATCTTTATTACTACATTTGTATTCTCTAAAACATAATTGCAGCGAAGTGCACGGTTGTCTGTGTGCAATTATAACATTTTAACCCACGTTAATTAAAAATGCAAAAGTTTGTGCATTAAAATGTATCATATTTACATTTTTCACAGAACACGCACATTATAATGTGCATATATATTTAAATATTCTGTATACATATATATATATATATATATATATATATATATATATATATATATATATATATATATATATATATATATATGTTTTGTCTATTCAATTCGCTTTCTAAAGGCTATCTGGATCAGAATATATTTCTTTGTTTATTATCTATGAATGAAGTTTGAGGACTTGTAGATAAGATTATCTTATGACAATCAGTATTTCCTTGTCATGAAGGTGAAAACTGCTTTTCAGTGCGTGCACATAAACCAATAACGAAAATTTTATATTACATATATGCGTATAAATAATTATATACAGCATATATACAGTATATATATATATATATATATATATATATATATATATATATATATATATATATATATATATATATATATATATATATATAAATTCACTTATCTTTGTATGTAAACATATACAAAAAATGTGAACATCTATACGAAATGCCATTCAGAATTCAGACTCGTCAAAACCCAATTAATGAGATTCAAATGAAAAAAAAAAACCCTTAAACCATCCAATATTCCACTTCTGAGAACGAAAGACCTATACACACCCACCGCACAGAAAAAAAGAAGAAAAAGAACCGAACGAAAAACACACACAAAAAAACAATAATTACAAAGCGGTATCCCCCTTTATTGGGGAAAAAAAATCCTTTTCCGAGTGACGTAGAGCGAAAGGAGAGACCATTTTGATAAGGGATCTTTAGAGACGGCTGTGCAGCGGCCCATCATTGAGACGAATAGAAGCTCTATTTCTTATTTTTTATAGGATCTAAAGAATGAAAATAGAAAAAAAAATCTTTTTCCGTCTCAGGGATGAATATGTGTGAGGTCACGTCTTGGTTACGTAACGTAACAGATGGCGGATTTGTTTCTTTACGACAACTAAATTGAGGTGAATATTACCGGAAATAGTAGTAGTAGTAGTAGTAGTTATAATCACGTATAAAAGCAAAAAAAAGAAAAATGTACATTTAATAAAATATCAATATATAATGAACTCGTTTAACACCACTTACGGCAAACAATGGCAAGCTATCTCTCGGTTTTAAATATAAGCGGATTAAATCTTTCAATTCAATATCCAGTCATCGCCTTTTTTTTTTTTTTTTTTTTTGCTAAAAGGCTCACTATCATATTTGCACTGTGGATGAACATATGCCACCTGATTCATTTAAAACGATGAAGCTCCCCAATCGGAAGATGAAGTTTTGAAGCTATCAAGTATCAAAATAGGAGTTTTTCTTGGCTACAACTAAAATACGGAATAATTATACTTAGTGCAGTAGTGGAACCTGCTGATCTCCAAATATCTAAGCTAGGAGCAACTTCATTATTATTATTATTATTATTATTATTATTATTATTATTATTATTATTATTATTATGATGATGATGATGATGATGATGATGATATTATTATTATTATTATTATTATTATTATTATTATTATTATTATTATTATTATTATTCAGATCATGAGCCCTGTTCATCTGGAACAATAGAAGGTAACAGAAGGTAATAGGAAACACAGAAAGGAGACAAGTTATTAGTAAAAAAAAAATAAATAAATCAACAAAGTAATATATAAACAGATAAAAATGTTAGGAAGTTATTAAAAGGCAAGGAGAAGTGTTTTAGCATTCCTGCTTACTGCAGACGCCTCCTGAGTTTCGGGTTTTTGGTCTTATTGTCCATTCCCTCATACTTATTTATTTATCACCTTTTCCTATAACCTGTCTCTCTCTACAGGCTGACTTTCCTTCGGAGACTTCTTGGGTTTATAAAGTTATGTGTATCTTAGTTTAACCAGACCACTGAGCTGATTAACAGCTCTCCTAGGGCTGGCCCGAAGGATTAGATTTATTTTACCTAGCTAAGAACCAACTGGTTACCTAGCAACAGGACCTACAGCCTACTGTGGAATCCGAACCACATTATGACGAGATATGAATATCTATCACCAGAAACAAATTCCTCTAATTCTTCACTGGCCGGTCGAAGAGTCGAACGCTGGGCCAACAGCGTGCTAGCCAAGAGCTCTACCCACCCTCCCAATGAAGAACTTCTTGGGTTTATAGTCTGCAGACTCTGTCAATTAGGATTTTCAGTTGTAGGTTTAAACAAAGAATATGATGAAAGCTTATAAGATAAGTGGATTTTCCAAAACTAACTCAATAATGAGACAGATCATGGCAGCATGATACTGAAAATAATACTTGTATTCGGTACATCTTCATGACAGCAGTCCTATAGAGCCAGTCATTCTTTCAACAGAAGCTTTATAAAGAATTCAGTTCTGCTCTTATTTACAAAGGAAGTCTGCTTCTGTAATTGCTACAATGTTACAAGATCGAGTGGTACTCTAAGCGGCTTTTGATAAGGCCCATACACAATCACTGGAGGAGAACGATAAAAGTGAATGTCGGCCTAAATTACTGTCGTTTCCCTTTGTAAAAACAATCTTGTTTGAAGGTTTTATGTCAACAACAAAATAAAAAAAAGTTCCATTTAACCGTATTTACTTAATATGGGAGATAAAAAACATACTTTAGATGAAAGGGCTTATCAGGAAAAGGGTAAACACCCTAAAAAATTTCAATCTGTCCTTTTCTATATCCGATTTTGTTCATCAATATGTATCGCTCGCAAAGTATTCCTATCCTGAGGTCACGACGAAATGAGGTGGAAGTTGTATCAGAGAAAAGTGAGTGAGTGAGGAGTGAGTGAGTGGGACCAGCAGCTTGCAGGTCTTTAAACAACCATTTGCTAGGTTATGATTAATCCCAGATCACTTTTGATATTTTCTCAAGATCCACTTGTTAATGTATACATTTAGTTAATTTGTTTATCTTCATTCACTTACAGAAAAATATTAGCTGCTTCTTTTTGATATGCTTTGTTTTTCACAGTAAGTTTGTTCAAAAGGGACATGAATGTACACTTAAGATGAAATACAACAAAACAAAAACAACAAAAATATTAATATTTCCTAATAGTAATACTAATAAAAATAATATTCTATGAACTGCTTTAAAATGGTAATTTTCTAAGAATACCCTGCATCTTCTATCTATCCATGTCCTAAATCAAATAAACAAATATTCGTATTCTAGTAGTTACTGTTAATATACAGTGATTTTTCGTAGTTCTTTAAAATAACTGCTTCCTTGTGAGGCACGGAATAAGGACTCTCTCTGAATGAAGCATCTAACTACTCTCTTGGATCTGCACTGGAAAGTCCTCAGTGAGAAAATCTTGCAAATTTTCGGAAATCAAGGCGTATTTTTATCCCTCTAAATCATAATAAATAAGTTATAAATTTATTCTGTCTCAGAAAGAAGAAACTACTTCTCCTGGATCAACGCTGCAAAGTCCTCAGCAAGAAAACCTTAAAAGTCATCGGAAATCAAGCCACAGATTTATCCTTTTAAATCACGAGAGATAAGTTAATTTCTTATGAAATATAAATTTATAATTTCAACATTTTATTACAAGATCAAAATAATGCAATCTTGGCTTGGCATCGCCACCTTCCGTCACCTCCCTCTTTAATCCAAAGCATTCTCCACACGGTCCACTTATTCTAGTGCCCGCCCCATCCAGGTGAACCTTCCTCCCCCCCAACCCCCTACTCCTAAAAAGAAGGCCCCCTCCCAAACCAACTCAGATCCTCTCTCTCTCTCTCTCTCTCTCTCTCTCTCTCTCTCTCTCTCTCTCTCTCTCTCTCTCTCTCTCTCTTTACTCGGAACCGGATAGTATTCTCTATCTCTTCTCCAACAGTAAACAAACAGCGACTCACTTTTCATCCTCCCAGGAGCAACACAAAAGAAGTATATAAAAAGAAGCGCTTTAGGGAAGCGCAGTTAGAAGAAAAACGAAAAAAAGTAAAAAAGAAAAAAAAAAAAAATCCGGGGGAAAAAAACAGCGTAAGCTGAGTCAATAAAACAGCTTTATCCTGGCCCTTCGGAGACACTTGTTTCCATAACAATTAAGCTAAAGACATTGGAGTGAGGAATAAGAAAGAGAGAGGAGAGAAGAGAGAGAGAGAGAGAGAGAGAGAGAGAGAGAGAGAGAGAGAGAGAGAGAGAGAGAGAGAGGAGGAGAGGGAAAGGGGGTAAAAGAATTTGAGAGGATAAGACAGGGCTAAGGGGTATGGAGGAAGGTCATGGAGCAAGCTAGGCCATCATAAGGTTTAATTAGTCTATTCAATTCTGCGAAAAGAGGGTGGATATAAAGTGTTTAGTTCCTTAGAAAAACGAGGAATTTTAATTGCCTTTCAAATTCCTGGGCCATATTACTCGCTCAAAAGCACTGGAAAACGCACACACGCAAATACACACACACACATTCACGAACCTCAACAGTTCAAGCAAAGATGCAATGCATTACCATCCTGAAACAATTCATCTTGTATTATAACAATTGGCTTACATTTTTATCTGTTCATTTTTGTTAATTTAATTTTTTAAAATTAACCAGCCTCTTCTTTCTGTATTTCCTATTACCTTCTGTTACTTCTTTCAAGTGAACACCATAATATTCTTTGGAAGCTTGAATTTCAAGTCAATGGACCATGAGGGCTTGTTCTATATGAATAGGGTTCATCTTCTGAATAATAATAATAATAATAATAATAATAATAATAATAATAATAATAATAATAATAATAATAATAATAATAAAAGCTGTTCATTTCTTAATGAAGGACGTAATTCCTTCGGATATAGAATTATGTAAGAGAGGAAAACACTGACTCATCACTTTTCTCATTTCGAACAGCACTACAGAAATTCCCCAATACAGCGAGAGATTTCTCTGATGAGGAGGAAAATGAGGATGAAAACTGCTGGCCAAGGGGAAAGTGGAGGGCGACATATCCCCCTTAAAACCCCTTACCTGCCCTAAGTTCCTCTTATGAGGTCTTCCTCTCTCTTCACTATTTCTAGAAGAAGAATTGTCCCGTCTTCTTTTCTAGCGAATTTTTCTCTCTCTCTTTTCCGTGCGTGTTATGCAAAGTGTCTCTTATGTGTAACAAGTGAGAAAGTAGCGGATGCATAAGTATAAAGAATAAATTACCACATGATAACTATTTTACGATTAAATTTTGCCTTTCTTTATTACTAAAATATAAACATTGTTCACTGTTTCTAGAGAATTTTTTCTCTCCTTCCTTGCATATTATGCAAAGTGTCTTTTATATGTGACAAGTAACAAAGCAATGGGTGCTTAAGCATGCAGAAGAAAATATGAAAGAAAAAAATTTCCAATTGAGTTTTACCTTCCTCAGTTTCTAAAACACAAACTCTGTTTAGTCTTGCTAGTGATTTTTGTGCATCTATCTACGCATATTGTGTAAAATAATTTTTATGCGTAAGAAGAGCGAGGAAGATGAATACATATTTATAAAAAAAGGTTTCCCTGGATAGTGAACCCCAAAAGTTTTAACGTTGTATGTACCCACCTTTGCGGCGTGTTTAGTACAAGACCGTTGGGGATTACCGTAAAAACATAAACAAAAGACTGTCAAAATCATAAAGATAATGACCCCCAAGAAATATTAGTCCTAGACAACCGAAACCTTTGGGGATCGCTATCTAGGAAGGATCCAAAACAAAATACCATAATAAAACGATTTACGTCTCTCAAAACATTAACAAGCAGGCAACACCTACAACACTATTTCAAGAAACTGAAGTCACTTGACGCACAAGTAAACAAGAAGTATGAGTTACAGCTCTCCGTTCTGTTATTCTGCAGAGAACAAAAATGCAATGCGTCGTCTTTAGCATACTCGTATAATTCGAGGTTATGAAGTCCTGACTCTCTCTCTCTCTCTCTCTCTCTCTCTCACACTATTAAACATCCCTTGGAAGTAACTGATGGATATGAAAATTTTATTGATGAATATGAATATTCCAGCATCTTATTACTTATATAGATATTTCATCACGCAAACACGCACAAAGATGTTGCTATCAACTAAATTTTCAACAAAAACCTGGTATAAGAAATAATTTAAAACGATCAGCTTACAACGAAAACTTTATCTTACATACAAAAGTCAAATTTAAATAAAATATAAACCATGTTACAATTCCTAAGAAAAGCTGCCTTAAAAATATATTGAAGACCGAATACAAGTCCTTGGAATAAATATGAAAATGAATTTTACCAATTTCTTGTGCAAGGGAGATTTTACCAAATTGATACGAAAGTTTACATGTACATATAGCATATATATATATATATTATATATATATATATATATATATATATATATATATATATATATATATATATGATATATATATATGTGTGTGTGTGTGTGTGTGTATATAATTTATATATATATATATATATATATATATATATATATATATATATATATATATATATATATATATATATATATATATATATGTGTGTGTGTGTGTGTGTGTGTATAAACTTCCGTATAAAATTTGGCAAAATCTCCCTTGTACAAGAAATGGTAAAATTCATTTTCATATTTATTCCAAGGACTTTCAATCTATTTTGTAATCACATTACAGTGATGTTAGTTTTTGTTTTTTACTAAATGACGCTATTCTTCAAAGGGACGAGTTTTGTTCGGCCGGTTTTGAAAAAAAAAATGGAAATTTAATTACAAAGCTTCTATATCAAAGTTTAATTTCAAATGACATATAACTGGGTAACACTGAGCATCACATCTGTACTGAAAAACATTTCACCTTTCACTCTGAATTATCCATTAATATGAGACATCAATAATTTTATGTTATCTATTAATAATAGTAATATATTTAGGTTTGATGTTAAACTTGAAAACAATTATGCACTTAAATATAAAATTCAAATTATTTTTTTTTCCATGTGATATGCCATATACGTCACTTATCATCTTTTTTACAGTTCAAATTATTAATATAAAATTCGACATACTCGGAAATCAAATATTTCAATTATATGAAATAATAGATTATATGATTATAAGAGGTGCTTGTCAATACTTACTCAGTAGTCACGATTTCAGATAGCATACATATGACTGAATATATATATATATATATATATATATATATATATATATATATATATATATATATATATATATATATATATATATATATATATATATATATATATATATATATATATATATATATATATATGTTCAATCATAGTGTGTGCTATCTAAAAGTCTGAATAAGTATTTACAAGCACCACTTATTAGTCATATAATCTATTATTGATATATAGCCTCTTTACCAGGTTCCCACTGGGGTATGTGCACCATACACATATACACATATATATGCATACATACATACATATCAATATATGTATATAGTACTATATATATATATATATATATATATATATATATATATATATATATATATATATATATATATATATATATATATATATATATTAGTTATATACAAACAAAAGAACAAAAGTTTAGGATATCCCTGAAGCATTTGTCTTTAGCCTATAATGAATAAGGAGGTAATGTAATAAGGATATCCTTGTTAAGCCTGTCTTAATGTTTATCAGGAATATAGCGTGTGTGTGTATATATATATATATATATATATATATATATATATATATATATATATAGAGAGAGAGAGAGAGAGAGAGAGAGAGAGAGAGAGAGAGAGAGAGAGAGAGAGAGAGAGAGAGACTAGCAAAATGCAGCCAATCTTGAAT
>NC_089747.1:6732500-6752500 GCF_040412425.1 Macrobrachium rosenbergii | reverse complement strand
GTGTTGTTGGGGGAGGGGATATTATATTGCTATAATTTCTCACCTTAATCTTCGTTTAAAAGGAAACCTCTTGCATCGGCTACTCCCAATACCCCAATACAATCAGAGGACGTCGAGCTTTCTGTATGTTCTCTGAAGTGGTTCTCCAACATCACGACTGTCTATTGATTTAACGTTAGTGTCAGACCAATTAGATATATATATATATATATATATATATATATATATATATATATATATATATATATATATGTGTATATATATATATCGTTAATTTTTTCTGTTATTTGAAAAGCACTCGTATTCTGAAACACACACACACACTTATGTAATATATATTTATACATACATACATTATATTTATAAATATATATACGTATATACATACACAAACACATACATATATACGCACACACATATATGATATATATATATATACACACACACAACCACACATACATACATCTCTACACATTTTGATGTACTAAAAAAATGGGAATCATAATAAAAAAAATTTAACACCTTAACTTCACCATCCGAAATACCTTTTCCCTAAAAAAGAATTTTATAAAAATACTTCCTGTATTCTTTACCAACAGCCTCATTTTTCACCGATTTTCAGCACCCGCTTAAAATTTTCTGATACATTGTTCACGTCGAGGTGCCCACCTTTCATCATTTTTTAATAGACCGCAAAAAAAAAAAACTTGGTCTTTTACAACGGAACTCTTACAGAAGAGAGTTTGTTAAAAACAATGCCTTATATTTTTTTGCTCCTTCCTGAGAAAACATTCATTCTTGAGGGACATGATATAAAAACAATGTATCACATAGGAGTTGAAAGGAGAGATGATATATATAAAAAAAAAAAACCGGCGTAATTACTTGCACCTCGGTTAAATACCCCTGGGTTTTTTCTCTTTCACTTCCGAAACCTTTTTCCCCGGCCCCCCGAGGCCATCCCCACCACGGCCTCCCTCAGGAGGAAGACCCAGATCTTCCCCCGCCCGTCGAATTCCGGGAAATCCCTACGTTTTCCTCCCATTTTCCCCCCGATAAAACGGCATCGCCCGCCTTACGCTGGCTATAGCACGACCGCGCCCTTGCACTAGCTGAGAGATACTGAGCTCTGACTCCTCTCTCTCTCTCTCTTCGCCTGTGTGTGTGACCCCTTCCGCCGAACAAGATAAGCGTCAGATGTCGGGTCATATTGATCATACTCCATTACATGTGTTCAAGTGAACATTCTCAAATGCGTGCCGCCCGTGCCGTGGTGGTCATCGAGTGGTCCTGTGTAACCAGTGGTCCTGTAACCAGCAATGCTTGGGCCAAAGTTATTCGGAAGTCGACGAGGGGTTTGGTAAGCAAGGAGTCCGGAGTGCGCATTTCGAAGTTCGCCCAGTTCGAAGGAATTACATTCGTGTTCAAAATATATTTTCAATCTTGCTCGCCATTTAATTCTTTCATGTGTATAAAAACAGATCTTTTAGTGACACAAAAGCATAAAAAAAATCTTACAAGATTCAATTTCGTCTCAGATAAGTCTTCTCTAAAGCATGAGAACTACGTGTTATTACAACAAACAGTCGCGATTGTTCTTTTTTTTTTTTGGTCTCAGTAGATATAAAATCATTCCGAACTGATTATTCCCTGAAGGGAATTGATTGATGTGGCAATGAGCAAACATATCATTGATTCAAGGAAAAAAATAATGTGGACTTGCCATTTAATTATTTAATGTGTATAAATGCAGATCTATTAGTAATACAAAACCATAAAAAAAATTTACGAGATTAAATTTCTTCTCAGACAAGTCTTCTCGAAAATTAGAGCTACGTGTCTTGACAATAAACAATCGCGATTGTCCTTTTTCTTAGTCTCGATAGATATAAACGACTCAGAACTGACTACTGCTTGAAGGAAATCGATTGATGTGGCAACGAGCAAGCATATCAGTGGTTCCAGGGAAACAAAAACAAAACAATTAATGAGGAAATGAAAAGGATAAAAGCTACGTGACTTAGGGAACTGACACAGCTGGAAAGTAAAGAACGAGAATATTACCAAAAAGATAATAAATAAAAATGGAGGGCAAAAGGATAAAGGAAACGTGACTTAGGGAACGTACAAAGTACCTTAGTTGTGTGTAAAGAAAGATAATGAAGATTTCACCGATAAATATTAAAAAAAAAAAAATAAAAGTAAAAAAAAAATCATTAATTTCTACAAAAGCGTCTCTTGTCGACTAAATACAGAAAGCATATTTGCGAATTGAATTAGGAATCGCACCTCATTAAAAGTGAAAGCGTACTGACGCGTGAGATCAAGACAAACACTCAAAAATAATAATAAAAAAAACTAAGAAAATGAAGAGTTTTTTTTTCATTTTTCTGTGGACGTCAATTAAGAGGAGCAAAGATGGGGGAAAAAGAGAGGTTGCCAGTGAGAAGGAGGAGGAGGAAAGATGAGAAAAAGAATAAGACAGCAAGAAAAAAAAAAACACTCACCATTTGAGGAAACAAAAGGGAGAAACTGACAAACGGTTATTACTGAAAGCACGAAAGTCGGGAAATGATTTTCTTTCTTCAAAGAAAAATAAAAAAAAAAATGAAACGTGGAGTTAAGGTACAACTTCTAAACAAGCAATTGAAAGAACATGAATATTCATGGAACATGTTTCTAATTTTCTGACGAAGCGTAAAGTTGATGCACTATATATATATATATATATATATATATATATATATATATATATATATATATATATTATATATATATACATATATATACACATATATATATTATATATATACATATATATACATATACACATATATTATATATATATGTATATATATACATAAACAAGCATTCTTCATCAGGTTTCTTGAAGAAGTTTCTCCTGATTAATAATATAAATGCAACCTGAATAGATGTATGTATACCGACTAGCCGTAAGTGAAAGATGCATGTAGTTATGCAACTGACTGCTTGCTGATCTATACACCTGTGTCTGTGTGTATTGTGTAGGCGTGTATCCACACACACACACACAGACATAAACATAATATATAAAATATATGTATATATACATATATATATATATATATATATATATATATATATATATATATATATATATATATATATATATATATGTGTGTGTGTGTGTGTGTGCGTGTGTGATATAGTGTAACTATATAACTGGCGTAGTAGAATGGTCTAAGGGTATGGGTACGGGAGGCGCAGAATCGGACTGGATGCTTTAAAGGTTAAAGGCGGAATGCTACGAGGGAGGCAGCAGAGTGAGTGGACTACACGCGTGGAGCGGACGAGCTGAAAGAAGTTTGTGGTGGTGATGATGGGAAAAAATAAGGAGTTTGGTAAAAGAGAGTAAGTAGATGAACCGCCGGTGCACAGATAAATTTTTAATGAGAATAACAATATATATAGGATAAAAATAAAAACAAGTAAAACAAAGGTTGGTGAAAAGTTCGTGAAATGTAAACTTGTCTTAGAAAGTTAAGTATACCTTAGTTTAACCAGACCACTGAGCTGATTAACAGCTCTCCTAGGGCTGGCCCGAAGGATTAGACTTATTTTACGTGGCTAAGAACCAATTGGTTACTAGCAACGGGACCTACAGCTTATTGTGGAATCCGAACCACATTATAGCGAGAAATGAATTTCTATCACCAGAAATAAATTCCTCTAATTCTTCATTGGCCTGTCGGAACTGAACGCGGCCCAACAGAGTTAGCCGAGAACTATACCGACCCATCCAAAGAGGAACTACTTGTCTTAGATGAGAATATGGAGACTAGGGTGGCTGGAGTGAGAAAAATTCTGAGATCGTCCTTCGCCTTGATGAGACTTGAGAACCACGAATAAGTAATGTAAAATAAATGGAATATCTAGTAAAGGGTCCGAGACCCTTTGATAAGTGTAAATGCCACCCCCAAAATAGCAAATGAACCTAAGCAACTAAGACTGTTCAAACAATCTGAATTATTCTTAGAAGAGAAAGCTGTTAAAAACATGAACCGCGAAAGAAAACAACAAATAGACGAAAAAATGAGGGTAGTGACTGGTCAAGGATGATGGAAGAACGGTAATGGACGACTTATACAGATATCTCCGAGTAAAGTTTGCTGTTACTTAAGCAAAGGGGAGAGTAATAAAAAAAAAGCAAGTCAACAGAGGCACCAAAAGTTTGCAGAGGTCGAGGACTATAAATACTTGAGAATAAAAAGAAAGAAAGTATGAAAATGTCGTAGATTTTACTTCATTTTATAAATTGTGACATTAAATTATTTCTGAAAATGTAAGAAATAAGGACATGGAGATTGCCATTGTTGAAAACATGGACTGTAATATATTTAGACATGTTTCGTGTATAAAGCAAGTGATAAGGATGGTTAGCACATGTGGTCATTTAGTAAGCAAAGAGAGAATGTCTAGGAATGTTTTATGTTTACTGTAAAGCAAAAATGTTGACGAAGTACCTAATTAATATACAAGGGGCATGTATACCACTCATGACAAAGCATACGGCTCACTGTAGGCAAAGATGTTTAATGAGCTATTTATGAACAATAAGATTTATGAAAAGGGTTGGAATATACAGAAGTTTTTTTTTCAGAAATGAACATTTCATTGTAAATGCAGCAACCACCCGCCTGGTTTTTATTCAATAAATTCCCTTTCAAAGATAAAAGCTTTTTTTTTCTGTAACGTGTGTATGCAGGTACAAACAGTGAGTGAATTGATGAAATTTGGGCCATATGGCCCGGCGATGCGGCTGGGGAAGCCATTCAATGCAGTACAAACAATAAAAACATGTATATTTCTCTCTCTCTCTCTCTCTCTCTCTCTCTCTCTCTCTCTCTCTCTCTCTCTCTCTCTCTCTCTATATATATATATATATATATATATATATATATATATATATATAAGTTTCAACCACACACACCTCACACACACACACACACACATATATATATATATATATATATATATATATATATATATATATATATATATATATGGGTTTCAATCCATACCTCATAGGAGTACAAAAAGGAATATTTTATTTAACGGAACCTTGAATGGGAAAAGTCACATGTGGTCATATTGTGTGTGAGTAAATCAGTTCAACCGATTAATTGACAAGAAGTGCTTACAAACGAAATTATTCATTTAAATGGAAATATAAGGTCAATGATAATTCATGAGTGGAAGAGAAGGGCTGATACTTGAATAACAATAGATGAAATATTTCTGCAGTAACCAAAACACAGAGCTATCAGTTGTAATGGAGGCCATCTTATTATTATTATTATTATTATTATTATTATTATTATTATTATTGTTGTTGTTGTTGTTGTTCAGAAGATAATCCTCCATTCATCAGAACAAGCCTACAGGAGCCACTGACTTGAAATTCAAGCTTCCAAAGAAAACGATATTCATTTGAAATAAGTTACAGAAGATAATAGGAAATACAGAAAAGATCAGTTACCAGAACTGAAGAAAAAGGTAAACTCATAAATTGACAAATAAATACATGTATTTTAATAACAGATTATTAAAACACAAGGCGAACAGTTTTAGGGCAGTAATGCCCTGCATCTTCACTTGAACTTTCCAAGTTCTAACTGCACATCCTCCTCAGGGAGCCACGGCGTGACAAGAATTCCTGCATTACTTCACAGGGCCAAAGCAGGTAGCATTATCACTCACTTCCCGAAGCTAAACAGGAAGTCTACGTGAGACAATTAACATTAATTAGCATTAATTAAGACTGACAGGAGCTGGCAAGGTGTGCAAATGATTAATCACCAATCGCTGCAAATGTTTCCCCAGACACGCGACGCTTTCCTCCGTTGGTAACATCCTGACAGCTGGTGCATGTGCTGTCAGTGACGGCACGATGGCCATGACATGCTCTGTGTTTGCCTCAAGAGTTAATCAAGTTATGCTCTGAGTTAACAGGCTATGTCAGAAGGTGGGTATTTGGACTTAACAAAACCTAGAAATTCTATGTTTGTTTCCTCTGTGATGCAAAAGTATGTATGGCATGATTTTTACTTCAATAATTTCAAAGCAAAAATCCGAATGTTTTTCTCTTCGTTACGTACAAGGAATTGTGAATTTCTAGTCTTTAATATAAAAATAGAAAATTGGGATACAAGTCGTTTTCTTTACACAGTACAAGATAATTGGGATCTGTTTTCCAAATATGTTCTCTGTATGATGTACAAGATTGTATGGCTTCATTCACTTGAATAAATGAGAGAAATTCGCATTTTTTAAATTTAAATATTTACAAGAAATTAGGAAATGAAAAACCAAACAATCTGGGAAATGATTTTTTAAATTTTTTTTCAGGAACAAGGAAAACGGAAATGACTCTTTTATAAGAACAAGAAATAGAGAATCAAATTGTTCTCTTCACTGAGCACTGTAAACTCGGCAATTCATCTTCTTAATTAGAACAATTAAGTCCGTGTTTTCATAAGGTAAAGTATGACATGCACGATTCCAGCAACTTAATTATAAGGGATTTTCCACTGTCACGGTTAGTCAGTGCAAAGCTAATCAATAATCACGCGCGAGACGATGATTACACAGATTAACCAGCGCAAGAGAGCTGACATCTGAAATGACGTGTAAAACGTAAAGTTTAATTTAATTAGCAGGTTCAAAAGAGCTGACGTTTGCAAGTAAGCAAACGTAAAAAAAAAAAAAATTACACTGATTTAATGAATAAATTACTGGCACGGATTACCGTAGACATTTTTTTTTGAAACTCGTCTCACACATGAAAACAATTATTTCTTGGATATCAGCTTAACAACCATAGCGAGTTCAATGTTGCACAAATAATTAAAAAATATTTATTACATAATTACGTCAAACATCAAAGACAGAATAACTGCCACTGAAAAAATAAAGGAACTCTGATGTTTGCCACTGAAAGCAAATGACGACAGAATTGTGACGTTTGCCACTAACGCAAAAGAATGACAGAATTATGATGTTTCCCACTGAAGCAAATGATGACAGAACCGTGATGTCTCCCACTGAAGCAAATGATGACAAAATTGCCATGTTTGCCACTGAAGCAAATGATAACAGAATTGTGACGTATGCCACTGAAGCAAATCACAGAGAGAATAGTGATGTTCGCCACTGAACCAAATAAATGACATAACCATGATAGCCAGAGACATGAAAACTATCGTTTGTCATAACCAAAGAGCACAAAATACCCAATACGAGCCTGATTAATGTTCGCATGGCAAAATGAAAGCACGACAATAATTTGTGATTAATGACTGCTGCGTTACGATGGGCTTTTCTAATTGATTAATGAGAGAAAGAGCATCAACTTCAATGCCGACTATGAAATAGGCAATCCTTGTTTGTATTGTCGGCCGGAAAAATAGGCAATTAATTTATAATAGGACAATATTTGTTGTCGATTTTTGGCACATCGGGAGTAAGGAGTGTACTTGTTTTAACAGACGCAAAGAAAAAAAAAACTTAACTCACAGATGACACAAACTTTAAACTTAGGGGAAAAACGTAAACTGTGTAATTTTGTTTGCAAAATTATGCGGAAAATGAAAATTTGAGAAAAAAGAACTTATACAAATATAGAAAACGGTCGAGAATATTAAAAATCAATATGATGAATCCCAGTCAGAGAGAGAGAGAGAGAGAGGGGGGGGGAGGGAAGAGGGTCCCTGACAAGCGCCGAACGAGAATGACATCCTAAATCCGGGGTAATTATTTGTATTGGGATAATATACTTGATCATAGTTTACTTGTTTATAAAACTGCAGTAACGTTTCTTTGTCAACATTATACTGTTTCTCATTATATCATAATATAAAAATTAGCAAAGAAATAGGCAAAAAAAAAAAAAATGTACTACATAAGCGATCTACTTACAACTAAGAGATAATACAAAATTTAGACCAGCAATTTAATCCGTCTAATTACTCGCCCAGTTTGTCTATTCATCACAAATTACCCGCATGACCTAAGTTGGTAATTTTATCTACAGCTGGAAAATCAGGCCACGCAAAAGAAAAAATAAAACACCAATTTAGGCAGTCAAGCCTTATGTCCTCCGTATGCCAGTCAGCAAGTGGAACTGGATGCCTCCCCCATAAGACATCACGGGGTTCCCAAAGTACCCAAGCCAATCTGGGTCCCGCATAAATTCCTCCTCCTTTTGCTGGAAAGTTTCATCGTCGCATAAACTCGTTAGCCTGAAAGCAGAGTCTTGGCCTCATTTCCAATTCACCGATCTTTAGTCTTCATTCTCCTGGAGGGTAAAAGGCGAGAGACACCTTGGGGCATTTAAAACCCGTCGGAAATGAACGGAGGACAGAACGCGAAGTTAATTACTTAAACAATTAAAACGCACGCGTCCAGTTAACTCCAAGTTTTGATAGAAAGTGTTTTTACGTTGGGTGTGAATTCTACAATGATTTATGTCAGTGCTTTAATTTTAACTCGTCGTTATTGTGTGTAAACTGAGGATTTTCTTCATAATCTTGCCAAATAACGTGCACTAGATAAAATGTATATTAAATGCCTCAAAAGAAAATTACTCATAATGGTAATTGCGTTTTTATTACAATGCAATAAAATATAGAGCAATACATACACACATATGTATATACATATATATACACACATAAATACATATATGTATGTTTTATATATATATGTATATATATATATACATACATACATACATACATACATACATACATATATATATATATATATATATATATATATATATATATATATATATATATATATATATATATATATATATATATATATATATATATATATATGTACCAGTAACTACATGCACTACACACGTACCCAAAACGCACTTAAGGGCAAACAAAGAACACAAGGGGGGGAAAAAGGCCGTAATAAGATGAACAGCCTTAAACCAGCCACTCTCCAATATCAGCTGATTACATTTCCGATGTGTTTGTGTTCCGGAGCACAACAGTCCGATGTCTCCGTCAATATTGACTTAAACTTCGCACTCGAGACTTTTATTTGGAAATGACAAACTCCTAAATTCCTTCGCTTTCTACCCATTGGGTCGGATTTAATTCGTTATTTTAGTTTTTTTAATGTTTTTTTTGAAAGGTTGGTTAGACACTTGTAAACAACAAATGAAATGGCGATAAATTTCGGTGATAATGGTGATAAGGGTATGAAGGAACGGGGGCAAAAAATTAAGGAGATAAAAATACGGAAAATAAAAGGAGAAACGTCTTTGAATTTTTTTATGACAGCGCCAACATTTCGTAAAGGGCAAAAAACAGTGGAAAATGATGATGAAGACAGGAGGAGGAAGAGGAGGAGGAAGTGGTGGTGGAGGAGGAGGAGGAAGTGGTGGCGGTGGTGGAGGAGGAAGTGGTGGCGGTGGAGGAGGAGGAGGGGGAAGTGGTGAAGATAGGGAAGTCGTGGAGGAGGAGGAGGAGGAGGAGGAGGAGGAGGAGGAGGAGGAGGAGGAGAAGGAAGTGGTGATGGAGGAGGAAGTGGTGGAGGTGGTGGAAAAGGAGGAGAAGGTAGTGGACGCGGAGAAGGAAGTGGTGGAGGAGGAGGAGGAGGAGGAAGAGAAGTAGAAAGACGAAGAGGAAGAGGAGGAGGAGGAAATGGTGAGGAGGAGGAGGGGAGGGTGAGTGATGAGGAGGAGGAGGAGGAGGAGGAGGAGGAGGAGGAGGAGGAGGAGGAGGAGGAGGAGGAGGAGGAGGATGTGGTGGAGGAAGAAGAGAAGGATGAACTGGTGAAGGAGAAGGAAGAAGTGGTGGTGGGTGGTGGGAAAAGGAGGACGAGGAAGTGGAGGAGGAGGAGGAGGTAGAAGAGGAGGAGGAGGAAGTAATGATGGAGGAGGAAGAGGAAAAGGAGGAGGAGGAGGAGGAAGAGAACGAGGAAGCAACTATGAGTAAAAGGAAGCAAGAGAGAAGGAAAAAAAGCGAGCAGAAAGGAGAGGAAACAAGCACCGGAGAGAAATAACAAGGCGTGAAAAATGGACGCCAGCACATTCATGGCAGTGATGATGATGGTCGAGTCAATGGTGTTGACAGTGATGAGGATGGTGACACCGAGGGGTAAAAGGAAGGAAAAGAAGGAGATAGGAGAGAAAGAAATGAAGAGGAAAATATGATGATTTGTGGAACGAGGGGAACTCCAAAGGCTGGAGAGAAAAGTGGAGGACATTAAATTTCAAATGATATAAATATATATGCAAATATATATATATATATATATATATATATATATATATATATATATATATGTATATGTATATATATATATATATATATATATATATATATATATATATATATATATAGAGAGAGAGAGAGAGAGAGAGAGAGAGAGAGAGAGAGAGAGAGAGAGAGAGAGAGAGAGAGAAACGTTAATATATTTTTCAGCACAAAATAAAAAAAGGACATAGAGTCACACGAAAATGAAAAGTAAAAGTAAACAACCAGATGAACTCTGGGACTATGAAACTAGAATAAAGGACAAACAACTGAATAGCGAAAACATTATCATATTCAGCCAAAAACGCCTTTAACTTATGAAGAAACAGTCCACGAAATAGAAAGCCATTTCAGAATAAAAGCCACAAAGGAAAGGCGAAAAGAGCCAATGAACTTTGATTAATATATCAACAAAGAATTAAAGATATTCATATATAAATGGGAGAGTGTAACTGATTAAAAAAAAAACATGAAAATGCTAAAATGATTAAAGTTGATGCCTTTTTCAGTGAAGAATTCCGTTATCAACGAGAGGGATTTCTTCTAAAGGTACTTTGACAGCGGTAGGCCCTAAAGACACCTGTAAGCAACATAATATAAATACCTTGTGAAATGTCTCATTTTTTTTAAAAGTCTCCCTATCTATCTTTCTAGAGTTCTAAGCTTTTTTTATTTACACTTGAAATTAACTTATTCATTAACCTGTTAAACTCACACCAGGAACCATTTTGATGATGTAAAACCAAAGACCGGAGAGATTGAGCACAACGCCAGCGTGACTTATCGTGACTTATCCTAAGGCAGCTTGATTTGTTGACTGAATTAATTAATAAGTGGTACGGAAGCGAAGTTCATTTAACTTCTCAGAGTGGAAGTGGAGGTCATAGCTCATTCCTGTCAATTTACTTCTTACATTTTCTTTCCTCGATGGTAAAAAGGAGATGTTTAAAATTAACCTGGAATACTGCTTCCTTGAGCAAATTAGAAGTAGAACAGTAAGCACGCAGACGATTCTAGTAGTTAATTTTCCCTTTTTCTCTGCATCATACACATTTTTAGTTTTCTGAAAAGAAAACTATTGTGCCGGCTTTGTCTGTCCGTCCGCACTTTATTCTGTCCGCCCTCAGATCTTAAAAAATACTGAGGCTAGGGGGCTGTCATTGGTATACTGATCATTCACCTTCCAATTATCAAACATTCAAATTGCAGTCCTTTAGCCTCAGTAGTTTTTATCTTATTTATAGGTTAATTTTAGCCATAATCGTGCACCTGGCAACGATATAGGCCAGGCCACCACTTCGGCGCATTTTTTACTTGTGTAATATTGAGCTCATTAGTCACATTATATTTTAGAGAATTTTAAGACAAATTTATCCTACATTACATTCCTAGAGGTTGGTATATATTAATGACTAGGGAAAAGACTAGATTAATAGTGTACGGATAAAACACGAAAAGATTCCCAAACAAGGTATTACACTTATGAAGTTATTACATTTATATTGGGAATGAATATAGCTTTATCGTTTCCACATTCAATGTAAGGTACTGATTCAACGGAAACGTACTGCGGAAGAGCCTGGATGTGTTTCTGAGACCACCCTCGCCTTCTCTAACCCCTGCTCCACAACACACACACACACACACACACACAAATACATACACCCACAATTAAAAGTAAAATTCTGGTGAGGTTTGGGATTCATAAACCTAAAATTACACTCGGTAATGTCTACCTGATTCACCCTCTCGCCCAGGCACCTCTCTCTCCCCAACCACTCCTAAAATATCATTCCTTTGCCTCGCCCAAAAGCTTGAGACAAGAAACATTCCATATAGGCGAGGTCGTAAGCGAGGTCACAGCCCTAACTCACCACTGTTTCCTTAGCTGCTGCTGTTGACCGGAATCTGTCCTCAGCCCACTGCCTTTTTCCATCTGTCATTCTGCTCACACCTTCCCTCACTTGTTGCTACCTCCATTACATTAACTTTCTGACAGCTCTTCCTGTTCGTTCTCTCTTCCCGCAGTGGTGAACTCACCTCTTAGTCTTCCTATATGATGAGAAGAGTATTAGGGATTACACGATGCTATTCAACGTGCACATGACATGGCCTAACTTGCAAATGTTAAAAGAAAACCACTTATTAGCTTTCTGAAAAGAAAACTATTGTCTCGGCTTTGTCTGTCCCTCTGCATTTTATTCTGTCCGCCCTTAGACCTCAAAAACTACTCAGGCTAGAAGGCTGCAAACTGGTACGTTGATCATCCACCCTCCAATCATCAAACATACCAAACTGCAGCCCTCTAGCCTCAGTGGTTTTTATATTATTTAAGGTTAAAGTTAGCCATGTTCGTGCATTTGGCAACGATATAGGCCAGGCCACCACCAGGCCGTGGTTAAAGTTTCATCGGCCATGGCTCGTACAGCATTATACCGAGACCATCGAAAGGTAGATCCATTTTCGGTGGCCTTGATCATACGCGGTACAGAAAACTCGGCGCATTTTTTTTACTTGTTTTCCACCAGCACGATACTGGATTGGAATGTGTTGCCGGGCAAATTAATTTCTATTGAGTTCAGAAAGATAAATAAAACTCTCCTGTCGCTTTCCTAATATAATGAGCACCTAAATACTATACTGACGGATAGCGAGTGCTCCCATTTCTTTCATAAGAATATGGCTGGTATTTAAAGCCTACTTTTGAGAAGATGCGTGTGATTATCTGAGCTCAAGGTTGAAATTCTAACGTAGGGAAGATGGCCGGGTATTACTGAAGTGTCAAGAAAATTTACGGTGTATAAATAATATACTACCGTCAGTAGACGAAAGAAAATGTCATGCAAGGGAAAGTTGATTTTCTCTACCGAGTTTCTTAACAAGACACATACCAAAATGTATTTTAATCACGTCGTCGCCAGCTTCATACAGACCACTGCAATTCGAATCCATCAATTTCAAATATAACTTCGCTGCCTCCTTACCAGCCCAACTTCAACTTCAACCTGTTTACCTATTCGCTAGACCGACTTGACTCGACAGCCATACATGCTATCTGTGTATACTGCCCGTAATGACAGCGAACTCCGATCCTATCGGAGTCATATCCTTCAGAACTGCATCCCCTTTCATCTGCCGATTTAATCTCAGAGTCAAGAGATGCATTTACAAGCACTCAACACTTTCTCTGTCTCTGTCTCTCTCTCTCTCCTCCCTCCCTTTCTCTCAGTTTTATTTTCTCCCTCGGCCAAAAATCGAAAACGAAATAAACAGGCGTAATAAAAAAAGGAAAGACGACCATCACCAATCTCGGCGAGTGCCTTCAACTGCGTTATATAAACTTCTGGAGAAAGTTTTTGGAGGAGAAATTGCAGGATTTAGGGAGATATCCTCGCGGTGATATTTAGAGACGTCCTGATTTATGGGTCCTATTTCATAATTCACTGATGAAAATGGAAAAGGTGGAGGGGAAGAGGTAGGAGGAAATTAAAGGTGAGAAACGGTGGTTTATAAAACTGAAAAATGGGATGACTGTGAATGACTGTATACTCTCTATCACTCACTGACTCACTCTCTCTCTCTCTCTCTCTCTCTCCCTCTCTCTCTCTCTCTCTCTCTCTCTCTCTCTCACACACACAAACACACACATAAACACATCTATATATATATATATATATATATATATATATATATATATATATATATATATATATATATATATATATATATATATATATATATATATAGATGTGTGTGAGAGAGAGAGAGAGAGAGAGAGTGAGAGAGAGAGCATTTGAATACAGTGCTGAATTCGCTGTTAAGGAAAAATAAAAGTGTCTGGGGTCACTAAAACAAAATCCAGCGAGCAATGACCTTAGTTGGCACACACTCAAATGACCAACTATATTAAGCAGGATATCTTTACTGAAACCGCTGCGCCTCTCTTGGACAAAGCAGTGAACCATGTACCTGCTAGGTCATCGACTGTAATGGATCCCAGGCAGTGGCGAAGGGTACGGAACAAGTAATTTCACACTAAAATCCGTTTGTAGAATATGAAGAGTAATACCTTCTAAAATCAATTTCTCTAAGGGATAAGACCTGAAGTGGCGTGTGTGTGTGAGTGTGTACGTATGTATGTATATATAAACCCAAACAAAGACACATAAACACACAGACACACATATATTATACATATATATATACGTGAATATATTTATATATACACACACACACACACACACATATATATATATATATATATATATATATATATATATATATATATATATATATATATATATATATATGTATGTATATAAATATATTCATATATATATATATATATATATATATATATATATATATATATATATATATATATACATATATATATAATATATGTGTCTGTGTGTTTGTGTCTTTGTTTAGTTTATATATATACATACATACACACACACACATGTATGCATATATATATATATATATATATATATATATATATATATATATATATATATATATATATATATATATATATATATAGAAGGAGAATGAAATTCTTTACATTTACTTCCTCCTGGTAGCCTACAGCCGAAATATCAAATGAATTAATAATCACCCACCCATATCTGCGCAAATTTCTAATGATAAAAACTCTGGACATTTTCATCGAGGGAGGCGTGTTCAGCTTGATAAATATTATTTGGGACAATTACAATACTGTTTGCTTTTCAATTACCTCCGTAATGGCGTCATAATTAATTACGGTAATTACTTCTTCGTATTCCAACATGCTGTTGCCTGATGAATGATTTAGCAATTCTAAGAAGAAATGGAAATAAAAGGCTTCAAGGAACGCCGTGACTGTTCCCTCAGCAACATGTATCGCTATCACCGTAATTATAGCTAATTACTTGTAATTATGATTAGGACTGTTATCAACACGCATTGGGATATTTACGACACAAATTTTATTCTATTTATAAGCGAGCAAATTTCCTCGTTCTTTCAACAAATACTTTTCCTTTCATTTATTTTCTAAGGGTTTTAGAACATCCACATGAAAAGCCGAGATCTGAATAAGAATTTCAAAGAAAAAAATAAATAGTGCTGATTCATATTCTTCTCACAAATTTATTTACGAACCTGCTTTAAATGGGTAAGCATTCTAATCAACTGAGTAGTTGTCTACCTACCTAATTGTCTTCCCGATTACAGATTCAACAGTCGTAGAATATTATCTATTCTAATCAGGTAGTCTCCCACAATAGCACTTCATTAAACTACTGTGGTTACAAGAGCAACGGTCATTATAACTCCCTTTCTCATTCACCACCGCTGAGACGACAAGACCGCCCTCTCTGAGGCTGATTTGGATCCAGTACCTTTTAAGGGGACAATGAATCCCTCTAGGGACAATATAACATTCCCCTAAAACCTCCCAAACTCCATTCCCCTCCTGGGATACGATAATTACCCTTTTAAACCGCCCCCCCCGGCACCTTGAACAACAAACAGCATCATAAGGCCGTTAGCAGACATTCAGAGACAACTTCTCGAAACTTGGCACGGTCTCTTGTTGTTGTTGTGTGATATGAAGAGGGGAGAGTCTATAGTCTGGATGTTTGGAGGACAAAGGATCCCAGTTAAATCATTTCGCTCTATTGAATAAAGGATCCCATTTAAATCATTTTGCTCTATTGGATAAAGGATCCCAGTGAAACCATTTTGCTTTATTGGATGAAGTATCCCAGCCAAATAATTTTGCTCTATTGGATAAAGGATCCAGTGAAATAAGTTTGCTCTGTTGGATAAAGGATTCAGTTAAATCACTTTGCTCTATAGGATAAAGGATCCCAATTAAATCATTTTGCTCTATTATATAAAGGATCCCAGTTAAATAATTTTGCTCTATTTGATAAAGGATACCGTACCAGTTAAATAATTTTGCTCTATTGGACAAAGAATCCAGTTAAATCATATTCCTCTGTAGGATAAAGGATTCAGTTAAATCATTTTGCTCTGTTGGCTAAAGGATCCCAGTTAAATCCTTTTGCTCTATTAGATACAGAATACCAGTTAAACCATTTTGCTCTATTGGATAAAGGATCCCAGTTAAATCACCTTGGTCTATCGGATTTCACTTGCGAGGGGCAGCAGTGAAATCGTTTCATTCTAAAGAAATGACTTTTCGTTTTTTTAATAACTACTCGTTGTGGTAAACATAACTCATACAGAAATGAAACTATTAATAGTGTCCGATGATTCTAATGAATGACAGATCGAAATAAGGGGCTTGAGATATCTAATCATAATTAGTCTTGTATTCAGTGCTGCAACTTATACTTTCTTAGGTATTGATGAATATTGTAATTTCTACATAAAATTCATATATATATATATTTATATATATATATATATATATATATATATATATATATATATATATATATATATATATATATATATATATATATATATATATATATATATATATGAGAAAAAGCTGACTAAAAGAAAAAATAATGTAAACAGAACTGAGAGGACTGACAATATTCCAAAAGACTTATAAATAAAAAAAAAGTAATAAATAATTTACGAAATGACATAGCGGCTTTGAAACGCCAAAGTATAAGCACCTAAAGTAGAGCAAACAAACTCTGCGGAAACATCAAGCCACGTTTCACTTCCTTGGAGTTGGCCGAATGAGGACCTTGAATGCTATTCTGATAAAAATGTTTGCAAATGGATGATTACCGGAATTCAACGTTGACGGAAAAAAAGGAGCACGCCAGAAAGTTACCTAACAACCAGAAGTTACTTCATGACAGCGGAAGGGGGGAAAATATATTTCATTTTGGAACAGTCTCCCTGAAGATGTTGTGCAATTTGAACATCATAAGTTCAAGCGAAGATGCAATACATTGCTACCCTAAAGCAATCTCCCAGTACTTTATAATTTACAGGCATTTTTATATATTTATTTATTAGCTTAATAATAATTTTTTCTTTTATAATAACTGATCTCTTCTTTCTGCATTTCCTGTCACTTTCAAATGAACAAATTCTTTGGAAGCTTGAATTTCAAGTCAGTGGTACCTGCGGACTTGTTACATATGAATAGGGTTCCTCTTTTGAATAATAGTAAGAATAATAATAATAATAATAATAATAATAATAATAATAATAATAATAATAATAATAATAATAATAATAATAAACCATATTCTTTGGAAGCTTTAATTTCAAGTCAGTGGTCAATGTGGGCTTGTTACATTTGAATAGGATTCCTCTTCTGAATAATAATAATAATAATAATAATAATAATAATAATAATAATAATAATAATAATAATAATAAACCATATTCTTTGGAAGCTTGAATTGTTCAAGCCAGTGGTTAATGTGGGCTTGTTACATATGAATAGGGTTCCTCTTCTAAATAATAATAATAATAATAATAATAATAATAATAATAATAATAAATAATAATAATAATAATAATAATAAACAATAATGTGGGCTTAATGAATAATAATAAATAATAATAATAATAATAATAATAATAATAATAATAATAATAATAATAATAATAATTCGACAACAAAAGCAGCTCAACAGCTTCCGTTCGGATCCCATCTGCTGTATTCGAGTCGAAATGCGAACTCATGAGGCTGGGTATCCATTTCAACGTCAAGATAGCCCAAGGGACGTATTAAGGACGTCGGCCAGATAACGAGGAAATATCGAGCCTAACGTTTTGCCGCGGTCGAGAATTCCCGCTTTGTTCCAACCGACGTGATTTTTGTTCATTTCCTCAGTCGTTTCGTCTTTCCGGATAAATTCACACGCATGCCGTTTTCTTGGCATGTTTAAAAAGCAAATCGTTTTTTGGGGCACATTTAAAAAGCAGGTCGTTTTCTTGGCATATTTAAAAAGCAAATCGTTTTCTTGGCATATTTAAAAAGCAAGTCGTTTTCTTGGCATATTTAAAAAGCAAATCGTTTTCTTGGCATATTTAAAAAGCAAATCGTTTTCTTGGCATGTTTAAAAAGCAAATCGTTTTCTTGGCATATTTATAAAGCAAGTCGTTTTCTTGGCATATTTAAAAAGCAAATCGTTTTTTTTGCCATATTTAAAAAGCAAGCAGTTTTCTTAACATATTTAAAAGCAAATCGTTTTCTTGGCATATTTAAAAAGCAAATCGTTTTCCCGGCATATTTAAAAAGCAAGTCCTTTTCTTGACATACTTAAAAGCAAATCGTTTTCTTGGCATATTAAAAAGCAAATCGTTTTCTTAACATATTTACACAAAAAAATTTTTTGGTGTTTACACGCAAATCTTATTTTTTTCCTTTCTTGGTATATTTACACGTAAAACGTATTCTTCCTTTCTTGGTATTTTTACACACAAATGGTTTTTTTTCATTTATTGGTATTTTTACACGCAAATCGTTTATCCATTTCTTGGTACATTTACACGCAAATCTTTTCTTTTCTTTTCTAGCTATATTTACAAGCAAATCGTCAACTTCTCTCCTGAGGTAAAATATGCAAATCAGAATTCTAAAGAACAATGACGTCCAAGATGGGTGAAGGTGAAGATGATGGAAATGGTGAAAAATGTACGAATGGGAGTCTAAGAGAGAGAGAGAGAGAGAGAGAGAGAGAGAGAGAGAGAGAGAGAGAGAGAGAGAGATAAAATACGATAAGCTTTAGTAATTCAGTATTTTACCATTGAGAGGATAACATAAGGACATTCAGTATTTCTTCAATATTATCAGTGTCATCATCATTAATATAATACGCATTTGAAAGAACGTGATCACAGAAACTTTCACACACCCACACATATATAAATAACTAAAATTACATATATATATATATATATATATATATATATATATATATATATAAGTATATATACATTACATACACACACACATATATATATACACATATATACCTACATACATACATATATGCAAGCAAGCTTTTTCCCTATATACCGTTGCTCTTAGTTTTAGTAACTAAGACTGACAACAGCGACTGATAAAGAGAAAACGATAATATATCTATACCAGAGGTGTGATTCAAGTTTAAGAATAAAAGAAAAAGCTTTTAGGGCATGAACGACGATTATGGCAGATTCGCTAGTGACGAAAGTTTGTGGTTACAGACGACGTTGGATGCCAAAAGCAATTTCCATTTTATTCTGCTTTGCTCTGTCTTCTGCCTAATGTTTACAAACACGACAAAACATGCACGAGCTATTGCTCTGATGCAGTCGTTGAGTAATCATACGAAGTCCTTTATGTCATCATACAGATCTGAACAAAATAAAGGGAAGTAGGTCAGCTTCATATGTTAATTAAGAGGCTTTCAAAACAGAGCAGCCCATGTTCATATTATGTACTTTGCATTACCGGAATTAGCTGAGCCGGAAGCCTATTGTTTCATTATTTCTTCCCAAAAGTAAATGCAATATAGAATACGCATCACATACCACACAAACACACACACACAGCATATATATATATATATATATATATATATATATATATATATATATATATATATATATATATATATATATATATACACAGTATTATTGGTCGCATCCTCACCAACCAAACGAGAGGACTTAGGTTCGAATCCCAAGCGAGCAAGGAATGCGAAT
>NC_089747.1:6720000-6727500 GCF_040412425.1 Macrobrachium rosenbergii | reverse complement strand
AAGGACGTGAATAATTGTATAATGATTCTCGGGGATTTAAATCTCTGAGACATATGCTAATTCAATTTAAATGAGAGTTGGTTGCATCGAAGAGGTTACTACAAAGTGTTCCTCAGCAATGCGATGCATTACTAACCTAAAACCATTTACCTTGTATTTTAATAACTTATGACCATTTTTATCTAACTTACCTATTAATTTATTAATTTGCCCACTTTTCTGTTCTAATAACCGACATCTTCTTTTCGTATTTTCTAATATTTCTGTAACTTCTTTTAAATGAATATTATATTCTCTGGAAGCTTGAATTCTAAACCAATGGCCTCTGTACGCTTGATCTACAGTAAATGAATAGGGATTTATCTCCTGAAAATAATAGTGAGGAAAATGGGCTTGAGAATGAAACTGGAAATCGTTCCACGTAATAACTGGTTGCATGAATCTCGAAATAAAAGGAGTACATTTAAAAAATTTTCGATTATTTCAAAGCCCTCCCATTCATTCGACAAAACTTAGGCTAATGTTATTAGACGAAGGAATTTATCCGAAAATTTTGCTAAATGAGTTATTAATTGTTCGTGTTGTCCTGAATTCGTCATCAAACGCTGCGACAGTGTAATTCCGTAAGACAATCAACGTGGAGATCAAGAAGGATCATTTGATTTACGACAGACCTACCTCTCTCTCTCTCTCTCTCTCTCTCTCTCTCTCTCTCTCTCTCTCTCTCTCAAAGAAATTACTCCTGCAACTGAAGAACTAAATTGCCGTTGAATTAAGTGGGATTTTGGTCCAACTGTTAACACGGGGCAATCAGCAGAATTGGGGAGTAATCAATCTTCCCTCGGGAACCTTTCCTAGAGGATTCTGAAGTTGGCCTCACCATAAAAATAAAAGTCTTTCTGAGGCTAAACAAATTTCAACAAATTGTGAATTAGCATACGCTTACTATCTTCAGTGTGAAGGTAATGTATGGTGATTAACAATACCTATACAAGGAGCCTAGGGCCATGGGTTTGACAGTGTCATGAATAAGGAAATGGTGACACTTACGTTGCACAGTAATAGCAGTGTGAAAATGTTGACATTTATGTTGTAAAGTAATAGCACTATCACTTTACGTTGTAAAGTAATAGCACCATAATAATGCTGATATTTATGTTGTACAGTAATATCACTATGAAAATACTAACACTTCAAGTTGTACAGTACACTCATGAAGAAAACTTGCGTTCTGAAAGCAAACATTATCATTGCATTTTACTTAAACCGCTGGTCTTAATACACTATCATCCAGCGCATCTAGGTTTCGAAAGAATAACTAATTCTAGAAATGACTAAGAATTCTGGATAACGATAATAATTCTAGTAGGAGTATAACTGACGAGCATTTCCTAAAAATGCTATAAAAAATCAAGAATTTCATTCAAGTACTGCATGAAGGAAATAATAATAATAATAATAATAATAATAATAATAATAATAATAATAATAATAATAATAATAGACAACTGCCAGTGGACGAGTCAGCTTTGGCGATTAAGAAACGCTAGGAAGAGGATCATAATAATAATAACAATAATAATAATAATAATAATAATAAGAAGAAGAAGAAGAAGAAGAAGAAGAAGAAGAAGAAGAAGAAGACGAAGAAGATGATGATGATGGTGATGATGATGAGGAGTATGACCATATTATCCCAAATCTAATTCCAAAAAATAAATCAGACGCCACAACGCCCGCCAAAATCTCACGGTTCGACGACTGAAAATTTTGCAGAGATGCCCCCCCCCCAAACAAAATTCGTCTACGAATTTTGCGTCGCATTGGTGGAGACGGAATACCGATGTTATCAAAACTTTTGCCTCCGAAAAGTTTTTTTTCCTGTTTGAGAAATATTATTGTCTTCAAGGCGCCTCAAACTTTCACATCACGACGTCGTTCACGAATTGTTGGTTTGGTCGGCTGGACAAATCCTCGTGTGACGGCAATGTTTCCTTTGTGTCGCGGGCCGAGAGATCGATGGACTGTATCGGGCAATTAGGAAATGAGACGAGATGGTACGCGATTAAGAGAAAATGGAGAGAAATAAATAACATTTCAGTGAATGCTGTACACGATTAAATGAAAATAGAGGGAAATAAATAACATTTCAATGAATGTTGTATACCATTTCAACTTTCTACTAAACAGAAAATGAAGCATTTATGAATACTATTTTTTTTAAACAAAACGTAAAAGAAGAATATGAAACACCTTTCTTCTGGTAGAAATGTCTAGGTAATTTTGCAAGGGGTAGAAGCGATTTTTTAATTTTACTCTGGAAATCAGCCATTTTCGGATAGCACAATATACTGTTTCTTCACCTCTGCACCTAAACATTGGAATTCTCTTCCTGCCTTCGTTTTTCCCTATTTGTTGCCTTCCATCCATGAAAAGGCCACACATCCTTTTCTCTTGCTGTCTCCACGGCTTTTGCAATTAATAAAAATTCCTTATGACTTAGGGTGTTTTTCCACCTTTCCTGGGATATTTCAGATGTTTGGTTTCCGTCTAGTTTTATTGATACAGCTTTTCATTTCAAAATTAGCAGGAATCTTCATTCAAAGTCCAACTAGTCCACAAAGTTCTGACAGTTTCTGACAAGTCTGGGATGTCAATAAAGCCGAAACTTTGCTGAATTAGAAATCTCATTTCCCTTCTCAATAATGGACGAAGAAATGGTAGAGTTTCGTAGAGGAATCCGAGATCATATTTCCTGTAAGTACTGAGACTTATGGAAAGTGTATGGGCCTAGTAGTCTCCTCCCTTTACCGTTTGCATCTTAAAGGGACACCTCTTACAGGAGAAGGCTACGGGTATTTAATTAGCCAAATAAGCTTTTCAAGATAGTGTGCTTCTGCGTGAGAAATACATAAAATGGCATAAAGTAATGTTTCTATCACTAGGATTTTATTGAGTATTATTCTTCTACTTCTCTTCACAAACACTACGGCCTTTTCCGACCCTCTAACTCCGTGGGCATCGGTAATGGACACTTTCTTCCCCATCACTTACACTGCATTATTTTGGTTTTAGTCCTTCTTCAAAATAAACGAGCATCGTACTGTGGCCTATGGGGCGCATGCCTAGGCGAGATCTAAGGTGACCTGAGGTAGTCATGGGCTTTCCTTTTAGCCTTGTTTGTTTGGTAACCCTCATTTTAGCGGCAGCATAAATCAGATTAGCTTCTGACAAGTCTGATGTACAGCCCACTTTTGGCTGACTAGGATGGACTCTACCTTAGCTGCTTAATATGAAAGTTTGTGTGAGTGTGTGTCTGGGGGCTAAAACACTCACCTCGACAAGGGGAGAGCATTAAACTGACACAAAAACCAGAATAGCTGCTGAGAAAAGTAAACCAGAAAAAGAAATTAAAAGTTTCTTTACACTGGTATCGAAACCTGTCTTAGAATTCCATGCAGCCTGATCCATAGCTGGCAGTTGAGGGAATAAAGACCTGTGGAACTGAGTAGTGTTGGTGGCACTCTGATACCCCGTCAGAAAATGGGTGCTGTCCGGGACGATTAGCAAGTACTGATTCATCCAAACCAATCCCAAAGGAATGGGAGGGAATATAGAATCTAAGCCCAAGGCTAAACGATGGGACCTAAGAGGTCATTCAACGCTAAAATGGAAATTAAGAGTAAAAAGGTTTTAAAGAGGAAAATCTCGCAGTTGCACTACGAATCAATAGTTAGGATAGGGTGCAAAAGAAAGCCAATTTCAAAGACGAGAAGGAGCAAAAGTTCAAAAGATACAAAGAGGTGATCCAGTCATACGGAGGAGTGGAAATGAACGGAATACAACCTAGTAACAAAGATAACATTAAAAATTAAAAACTAATAGAGAAAAATTCTATTTATGTCCAACGTGACGAGGAAAGCAAACGACTGTAACTTAGGGTCAGCGAACCACATCAGCACAAATTACATTTGGGGGATTACGTCTTCTAAATTACTCTAGTGTAATTAGATACTACAGATACCCGGGCACTTATGGCATAACCGTAATCAAGGCGAGGATGGAAATGAGTGAAAGCCCCAAAATTGTATTATCAATATAAATTTCGTAGAAAATTACTTCATAAGAGAGAGAGAGAGAGAGAGAGAGAGAGAGAGAGAGAGAGAGAGAGAGAGAGAGAGAGAGAGAGAGGCAGCATAATTATATTTTACCTTATGGACTCGTACAAAATTAATGCCGTGATTTAATTACGCCATAAATTGGAATTCATGAGATGCTGTTAATGCAATTTTACCTTTGGGTGCTGTTTATGAACAAGAACATTAAAAGCACTCTTTCCCTCACTGCAGTTAGGGTAACCCTTGGTCCAATGGACCTTACACTCCTGGGTCCCCAAACTCTTAAACCCCTGGTTTCCGAGACCCTTAAACTCACATTTCCGTGGGTACTGAAATCACGCAAGGTTATGTGTGTCGGATTCTCTCTTAGTCATTAATGATGAGAACACTATAAACTTTAAGAGCATCAAGTACTGACAAAGGAAAACGATTATATATACAGTATATATATATATATATATATATATATATATATATATATATATATATATATATATATATATATATATATATATATATATATATATATACACACACACATATATGTATACACACACACACACACACACACATATATATATATATATATATATATATATATATATATATATATATATATATATATATATATATATATATATATATAAAAGAATGGAATGAAAAAAAATTAGCCAAAAACCAAGCACTGGGACCTATGAGGTCATTTAGCGCTGCAAGGGAAATTGAGAGTCGAACGGTCTTAAAACAGAATATACACGGAGGGCAAGTCAACGTAATGATAAGGGTTGCAGCTGGGGGCCGAAGGGACGCTGCAAAGAACCTTAAGTAATGCCTACAATTCACCATGTGCGGTGCACTGACGGGAGAAGCAATAAACGTATAAGGCCAAAGGAATGGCCGAGCGCAAATTTCGTCTGGAAAAAATGCAAACCAAAGAGTCTGGCCTTATTTCACTACAAAGGCGAGCGAAGAAGTTGTCGGGAAACTTTATTGGCAAGGGACCGGAAATTATTTTTTTCCGCAACGGGACGAGACCAGGATATCAGATGAATAAGGAGGAGGATTGGTCAAATCGAGTTTGGAAGGAGAGGAAGTTTTACGAGAGGAAAACCTAAACCGTAGGAACCGCTGTCGCCATCACCGAAAGCAGGTGTCACAAGGTGAGGGTTACAGCTATCAACAGCAGTTATTAAACCTCCCCCCAACCCAACTCATCGCTTTTAAAAATAAAGGAGAAAGGTTTATATATACTGTACAGTACAGCATTATATATATATATATATATATATATATATATATATATATATATATATATATATATATATATATATATATATATATATATATCATAAAAATCTGTTACAGGGAAAACAACGTAAAATAAAATACAAAGAGTAATCAACTACTGAGACAAGTGAAACAACGGAGTGGTCTATCTTTCGCCTTTACTCAAAGGACATTTTTAAAGCAAACTGCATACGATGGAACAACACATTGCAAAGAAGCCTCGGTTTTACAAGCAACGACTAAGATTAAAGGGATTTATAACCAATTAATGCATTACAAAGGTCTTTTGCATATGAAGGAGCTCTTTTGATGAGGAATAGCGTCTAGGATTAACTCAGGTACTGGATAAAACGAGGGGAGGCAAAAGACACCTAACTAGGATTACCGAGTTTCTTTAGATTCCTTTCGTACAATATGTACAGAATGGGGTCAATATTATTTTCCTTCTGTGCTTTTATTAATGCATAATCTAGGAGATTTCTGGTTATCAGCTTTCTAAATCTTGTTATTATAGTACTATATATGACTAATCAATCATATGTGAATTTCACTGTCGTTCACAGAACGAGCATTATATTTTATGTCAGTTCTAACTGGGTATTTATACTGATTTATTATGGCATTTAGTACCCTACTTGCCTGACCCAAATACAACGAAACATAATATACTGTATATATGGGATTTATAAACACTGTTGACACTCAGGTGAGGGCAATTTCTCACAGGCATGTTTTCTAGTGCTATTGTAGGAAAAAAATTAATATTTTAAACAATGATTTTATGGGTTCAAAGCCGTTAAAAAGAGGTACAAAAACCATCTTCTTAGGTAATTCCAGCTTCCTGTCCCTCGTACTATAGAATAACTCCATAGCTACAGAACAAACGCAAAACACACAATATATATATATATACACATATATATATATATATACAGTATATATATATATATATATATATATATATATATATATAATATATATATATATATATATATATATATATATATATATATATATATATATATATATATATATAAACTCAAACTGGATGGTATCTAGCGGAATTATTTATTCAACTAAATTTTTCTGAATCAATAACTCTGCTAGATACCATCCAGTTTGAATGAGGCCCTTTTAGTAACTGTACTAATGCACGGAACAGTTGTGTATGTGATAAGTTAGTGTGTGTGTGTGTGTGTGTGTGTGTGTGTTCGAAAGTCCAAATTAAGACCTACATATGGCGATGGGCACAATACAAGAGAGAGAAAAACAGGAATTCGACCATTCCTACCTCACCTAGCAGTCCAAAAATAAAAAAAAAAACTTGTCCGTCCTTCCGTCTCTTTTTTTCTTTTTAATTCCCCCACTACAAATCCCCCACCATCCCCTCCCCCCTTTCCCCTTTTTTCATTTTCCATCCTTTTCAATAGAGGTTCCCCCCTTCCGCTTGTTTTCCAATAAACCTTCGATTTTCTGTATCAGGGAGAGTCGTTTCGAATCCGCCATTCGACTGAAAATCTTCGTGATTAATCGATTGAGGGTTTGTCTTTTAAAAAGAAGTCACTCAGGGGAAAATATTGCATCAGTCATCACTTTTTTTTTTTACTTCATCAAGCGGTATGGAAAAAAATAAATTGGGATATTTCCAAGAAGGACTTTTTAAAAGTTTTTTTTGTTTGTTTGACCGAGATATCGATTTTACGTTAATAGGTCACTGGTCACGGGAGTTAATAATACTTACGTGAAAATTTAAATTGGAAATAATGATCAGATGATCAGTAATAATCACAAGGAATGTTCAGATTATCATTAATAATTACAGTCATGAATTGATACAGATAAGGCAGAGAAGTGAAAATATTTGAGGTAAATTAATAGAAATTCAAATGTTCTATGATTAATAAAGAATATATATATATATATATATATATATATATATATATATATATATATATATATATATATATATATATATATAGAGAGAGAGAGAGAGAGAGAGAGAGAGAGAGAGAGAGAGAGAGAGAGAGAGAATCTGCAGTTATACTTTAAAGCAACGTAACAAGCAAAATTGAGAGTATAATATCTTAGAGAGAGA
>NC_089747.1:6680000-6715000 GCF_040412425.1 Macrobrachium rosenbergii | reverse complement strand
AGGAATAAAATGTCTCAGAGAGAGAGAGAGAGAGAGAGAGAGAGAGAGAGAGAGAGAGAGAGAGAGAGAGAGCTAAAACATCTTAAACGAGGGGAAAAAGTTAACAGACCATTTCAGGGTTTAATAACTCTCTAATTTCGAGATATCGGACTCAGCTTCCTATTATCTTTTTATTTTCTTTCTCTTTCCTTTCTTCCTCCTTTTTGAAAGATGTTGCTCCCTGGAGATGGGAATGCATCTTTCCAACAGAAGATTCTCATCGTTATCATTTTATTCTATGCTTCTTGCAAACGAGATTTATCATAATATTTCTTTACTTTGCCAAATTCTGGCTTGGTATTTTAGTTCCAGCAGGGGTGAAACGAAAAACTCTGAGACGAAAGGGGAATGGGGATTTTAACTTGGCAAAATGCTTGATAACTGAAGCAACTATGTCAGTGACTTTCGATTCTCGTTGATATATCACTAGCAATAAGCGGGTCCATTATCATTCAGATGAAAAGATTTCATTTTTTTCATTTTGATGTATCATAACATGAATCAATATAAAGTCATTTGTGACAGAAAGAAATCAGCTAATTTAATTTAATAACCTTACCAAGAAGTAACGGGGACTTTAAAACTAAGTATTGACGTAAATCTTCTACAACATGACGTCATGCCTTAAAATTTCTATTTATCATCATACATCGCTTTGATACTTTCGGAGAAAAGCCAATATCCCCTGTTTCTGCAAGTCAAAAGGTCTTTCCGTTAATTATTCGAAACATTCAGTATCCTTTTCAGTGTGGAAAATACAGTATTTTCCACACTGAAGAGGAGACGTGATGCCTCGAAATTGTATTTGAAAATATTTGCTCTCCCCTGAATTTGCGGTTTTTCGTATCCACTGGCGTTCGATCCGGAGCTCCTGGAATCAATGAAAAGTTCTAACAGTCCGGAAATGACAAACTCAAGGATCAACCAAGTTTATCAAATCCTTCATACCAGTCACTTCCAGAACGTGGATTTCTTTACTTTCTTCAATATTTTCTGAACGTGTAGTCTGTCCATTTTCCAGAGGCAAATCTCTGTACATTTAAGGCGCCCCTCCCCCAAAAGTAAAATAGGAAGATACCAGTTCTTTATGATTAACGAATTTTTTAAAGTTTGCTGGTATTTTCGAAAAAAAAACTTGATGAGATTCTGATATGAGTTTTTAAATGAAACCTGCACTATAACTTTTCTTAACTGGTACCTATTTATTATTATTAAAAAAAAACTGAACACTCACATGCAACGAGACTAAAGAGTTTTTACCTCGAAGAGTAAAATAATTACTATACTTTAACCAACACTCTTTTCATGTTTTAAAACCTAGTGAAAATTAATTCCGCAAGTACAACAATACGGCATTTACGAAATATACAGAATGTTTTAAAAGCCAATTTTGACCTCTTTCATCATAAATAACGAAGAGCAGTTATTCATCATTATTGAGAGGCATTTGCAGAAACAATGAAAATAATCACGCCCCGTTTATCACGGTTTCCCAATGATTCTGCAATAAGGTAAAGCGACCCGCAATCATTAATCACCCAATTTAAATAATAATAATAATAATAATGAGTATTATTATTATTATTATTATTATTATTATTATTATTATTATTATTACTACTCCATATGAGGAAACAATTGCACAAAAAATCCTAGAAGGGCAACATTTTATGGATTAAAATTTCACACAACACAAATGCCCTAAAAATGCAAACCAAATAAAGATAAAATATAGAATAATACAAACGTAAAACAGGCAAATATACTTAAAGATAAACAAACGCACGAGCACTGAATCTCAAGAAGCTTCCCACTGGCATCCAAATCAAACTGCCAGAGTTCCTTGCTACGTCTAATCTTTACCGCCATCCACAGGAAATATTTATTGCAATTATCACACTCACTAACAGGAAGTTATCAACAGTCTCCTCGAGTGACAATGACGCGCCTTTACTGTCATTGCCATGGGGTCCTATCGTTAGGCTAAACGACACTAGGAATAATTATTACTAAAGCTGTTTGCATTAAAGTGTTGCGTTTCAAGTTATATATAATACGGTTTACATTACTCGGAGCTGATACGGAGAGCTGGAATGCATTCTTGTTTGCTGGCTTATACATACATACATACGTACATACATACATAAACGCACAAGCACACAAACACTTATCAGGGTTGCAAAGCCTTTCTATTTGATGGATTACACAAACAAACAGACACACTTACACTCTGGATTATGTGTATGTGTATGTATGTGTATATATATATATACATATATATATATATATATATATATATATATATATATATATATATATATATATATATATATATATATATATATATATATATATATATATATATATCTATATATATATATATATTACATATATTCTTTATCATCAGGAGATGATAAAGAAATTTGTAATGCCTATGCCTTAGCTGGCTTCAAAACAAATACACACACACATACACAATTTTTTACCATTAGTGGATAATACAGATAAAACGCCTTTGCCTTAGGTGCCTTCTACATACCCACACACACACACTTTCTTATCATTAGTTGGTAGCAAATATAGCAACTCCTTTCCTTAGGTAACTTCTACACACACACACACACACACACATGCAAAAACATCTCTCCTCTCTCTCTCTCTCTCTCTCTCTCTCTCTCTCTCTCAGTGGTTATGCGAAGCGAGCACAGAATCTATTCTTGACTCCGGAGCTGAAACGTATGACGGGGCCTATTGACTGCTTGACACCGAGGCGAGAGAGTGGGCGTGTTGTCAAGAGCACTGTTGCGTCTAAGCCTTTAGCAGATTACAGATCTTTTTTTTTTTTTTTCTCAATGACATGACTGCAAAGATACGAACATTTTTAACTGCATTTTTCACCCAATCGTATTACACTTTGGCGATATTTTTACATGAATACACCGAGGGACGGGGTCACGTTAAAAGGACAAATTACAAAAAAAGAGACAAAAATATGACATAAAATAAAACTCAGAGGACTGCCGCATCTAAGTCTTTGCAGAATAGAGATTTCCTCTAAATAACATGATTTTGCGATGATAAGAATTATTTTTTTTAAATGGTAAGTAATGCACTGGAACTTCATCCAGCCGTGTTGTGTTCTGAAGATATTTTTACTTGAATACGATGAGAGAGGGATCATGTTTCTATGCCAGATCACATAAGGAGACAAAAATATGACAACAAATATTAGCGCCTTAGGAAAAAATATGTAGGATTGGGTAATCATGAAAATATAAGTATCTGGAAAATGAGTGGGTGTAAGTAGAAGTAAAGTAGTTGCTTGTGTGTGTGTATATATATATATATATATATATATATATATATATATATATATATATATATATATATATATATATATATATATATATATATATATATTTACAGACACACAAACATATACAAACATATATACATAATTATATTTCATCCACACACCCATATATATACACATATATATAAAAGCAAGCCATATGAAGCCTGCCACAAATGAGGCTTCACGGAATCAACGAGCAACAGACTCTGTGAACCCAATAACGCAGAACGTCAAAGCAAGGTCTTGAGCCGTCCATAATGCTCCTGTAATCGATGACAGTTCATCGACAACTGACTGACCTGAGGGTAGCAGTTACGGCATCCAGATGAAAGATGAGTGCGCGTAGGAATTGAATACTAATGGGCAAATTGGACTCGTTAGCACGCATGCCACGAAGTCACTTCTCAGTTGAGAGAGAGAGAGAGAGGAGAGAGAGAGAGAGAGAGAGAGAGAGAGAGAGAGAGAGCTCTCGTCATCCAGAAGTCAACAAGTGTAAAGAAGCTTTAGTTTTTCAAGTGTATTGAGGTGTAAGCTTGTATGAATGCGTGGCTAAAGCATTATAGGTTTTACAGGAAAAATCATTATTTTTTAAACATTTCCACTATACAATGAAGTTCTCCCGCAGGACGGAGTTTCAAATTCAGATTAAAAATATTTGAAACATTTTACTACATTGTATGCAATTTCGAGATTCATTTTAAAATATTGTGAAAACTTGGAGTAATGTAGAATAAATGTTACAGGGATTGAAGGAATTTCAATTAACTGCGAGTTTTCTCTTTCTTTGACTGACTGTTTATGGCTGCTGAAACTGACGTCACAACATGTTTTCTTTAAATGATCATCAATATCTAAAACAAATTTTTGCAAATATCAAAAACATTATTTCAGGTCTGAAAGTTGAGACAAGACAGACACGGTGATTTTACAGCAAAGAATCGCATAATCATAAATTGAAGGAAGATTCAACATCTGTTGCAGCGCTCCATGATGAAATCTTCCCTTGAGAGGTCAACATAAAGTCACAGGATTTTATTAAAGCACACCGTCCACGATCACGCAACGTAAACAAAAGAATTTACCTGCAAAACTTTGCAGCCTTTTACTCAGATATAAAATGTGATTTTACAGTCTGGTGTTAAATTCTTATTAGGGTCGCCGTAAAATATCTTGAGTTTTATCGCATAAAATCTTGTGTTTTAAGAACAGCAGGGTCGGAATATTCGGGGTGTGTGTGTGTGTGTGTGTGTGTGTGTGTGTGTGTGTGTGTGTGTGTGTGTGTGTGTGTGTGTGCGCGCGCATAATAGAGGTAAATGAATACAAAAAAATGTATACGCGATGGTGAGAATAGGTCATCTCGGTTCAAACAATTACTGTTATAGTGAAGAATGCTCCACGAGTATTAATATATTAAAAAAAAATTTTCGTTATTTTACCATAATTCCATTGTTGTCTGCTATGTACATAGATATCATATTTGTTTCCACTGGGAAATAGTGGAACTTTACAAAGAACCGCTGCAGGTATCTATTACAAAATGCTGCTGAATTTTAAAGCTATATATACAGTAAATTTATGTAATTTGTATTCAGGCGTTATCATGAAATTTATGGATTGGGAATCAGTCTTTCACACGACTCGTTTCCAAAATATGAATCTCCATCCTTTTCTTTATATTTCAAGAAGAAAACCCGATCCGGGTTTAAGCCCCAAGTTGACTGACACGAAAACAAACAACTTCTTTCTTCATCTCCTTATCTCCTTTATCATTTCGTGTTCTATACTTATTTTCGCCATAAAATTAAATTTGCTCTTATAATACACTATTATGTAGGTTTTACATAAAATTCGTTTTGAAAATATAATATCAATATTTGCATTTCTACGTAAATAATATTCTTGAAAGTCCATCTGCACGTTTACACCCAGAAAATTGCGCTGCCTGGCCAGCCTATTATGCGTGCCTATTTAATACCTAACAAATGTTAACACAGATTTCCCACAGCTTTCGACCACATTTTGATGGCTGGGCAAACGCTTGTTTCCTTCAATATAACTAACAAGAAATGTAAGAATAAAATAAAAGTAAAAATAAAAGTAAAAGAAATTTGTGCTGCTACGAATTTTGCAACGCTTGCCGGGGCAAAATGTATTTGATCTCAGCCTTCCTGACAATTTTGCATCGGAATATAAAGCAAATACTTGCTCTGCCCGTCAAAGCTTGGAAATCACGAACCAGGAAGACTGAAATTACGCTGTTGCTTCCACTAAATTTAGGAGCTAGCTTGAACGCTCATCTGACACACACACAGATACACACACAGAGAGAGAGAGAGAGAGAGAGAGAGAGAGAGAGAGAGAGAGAGAGAGAGAGAGAGAGAGAGAGAGAGGCGGTGTATGTAAAAGGCTAAAAGTTATAAGACAAAGCATAATAAAATCGAGAGAGAGAGAGAGAGAGAGAGAGAGAGAGAGAGAGAGAGAGAGAGAGAGAGAGAGAGAGAGAGAGAGAGGCTGTTTATAAAAGGCTATAAGTTATAAGACAAAACATAATAAAGGCGAGAGAGAGAGAGAGAGAGAGAGAGAGAGAGAGAGAGAGAGAGAGAGAGAGAGAGAGAGAGAGAGAGAGAGAGAATGTACACTCCACGGCAGCATTTGACATTTTAAAAATAAAAATCTGCATTTTACTAAAAAGATGTGTAAACTTCAAGGCATTTAAAAAGAAATTAGCCTTTTTTCCACTAAAATAAAAAGCCACACAATTGAATAACAAATGATTCACGAAAAAGTAAATTTAACAGACAAAAAACATAAAAAAATTAATGAAAACAATATAATGCAACTAAAATAGTTTCATCTTCATGTCTCTTCAACTATACGCTATCTCACTCTAGATTGCTGGACTCTACGCCCTTCAAATGCGATACCTTCTTTAAAACTCAAAATCAGAAGCTTTCCAGATGTTTATGGGACCGGACTCCTTTCAAGTTTATCAGATTATATTTTTCCAGGTCGCAAAGGAAAATCTGCGAAGCATTTCTCCAAGAGCAAAGTCCGAGGAATAAAGGACGGATATTGGAGAACCCTTACAGGTCGCGATAAATTTCTAATTGAATTTGCCTCGTATTCACTGCATGCGTTCTTAAGCGGCTGCGTGAACTTCTTTTGATAGCGGACGTGAAAGTCATTTACCGAAGGTACCCAAATGAAGGGCGAAAAATAAAATATAACTTTTTATCCATTCATAACATATTTCGCAGCCTCATTTCTTTTAGGAATAGAAATGCGTTTATCCAGTAGGTATCTTTAAGAATATAACATACAAATGTTCGCCAAAGGTCTTTGCAAAACGAGATGGGAAAAGATTGTATTCCAGAGGGTTAGCGTAACTGGTTGGTGGAGTTATGATGGCAAGGGTCCCTACCAGTGGTAGACTCTGGAAAGGTATACAAGACCTTGTGTGGGCCTGTGGTCTCTGACCAGCCAAGAAATTTCTTTCGAATAAATGTGTATGTATGTATGTATGTATGTATGTATGTATGTATATTATTTCGGTAAGGGCTGTGGACTATGCCCAACTAATGTATTTCTATCCAATATTTGTATGTATCTATGATATTTATTACTTTTTTCTAATTTTTCGAAAAACCACAGAGACAAACTTGCCATAGGTAAGGCAATGAAGGAAACGCAATCTTAAATCACCACTATGTAGGTAGCAAGTACATGAAACTGGTAATCTGAGTGGACGCCACTCATTTCCAGATATACATAAAAAAACATATTAATTTTAGTTACAAAACTGTCTATGTGGGTGAATGCTGCAGACAGTACTTCAATCAATCTGCCTGATTACTAAAGAATATTAAATGAATACCGGTAAACAGCTGAACGTTCTTTGGGCTTCGTAGTGTGGCCACTTAGGCAAAAATATTCCATATCATTAATCTAATTAAAAGAGCATTTAATTACACAGGGGTATTACGTCATTATTGAAGGGCGGATAAGGTTACAGTTATAATTCGTGCTTTGTAAAACGAAAGGTTGAAAAGTCGTTTTTAAACACTGCGTTCCAAAGGTAAGAGTTCAAACAAAATTAACCAGCTGGATGCTTGATAAAAAACATATGAAAGAATTTTATACCTAAAACATATAAAAGAATTTTATACCTAAAGTCTGTAAGAAATCAAATTCGGTTTATGATAAATATCTCATGTACAGCTTTGTTGCTGAATTATTTTTAAACGATGAGAAAACAATCGAAGGAAATTTTATTTACAGGGATATACCACTGGTGTTGTTTAATTATATGCAGGCTAGTATTTCTAAGAGGATAATTCAGGCAAATCTCAGGTTATAAAAGTTGGTAACATTTATTTACAGGAAACCTAAACTACCGGTGCCTGGATTTCCAGTAAAAAAAAAAAAAAAAAGAAAAATCGGGATGAGAGAGAGAGAGAGAGAGAGAGAGAGAGAGAGAGAGAGAGAGAGAGAGAGAGAGAGAGATTTACTGAAGTGGAACAGTGGCGAAGGCTTTTTCTCCCAAGCGAGCCCAGGAGCGGATATAGTCTTACTGCGCCAGTAGTGTAGGAGAGGTGTTTGGTACGACACACGAACACACATTTCAGAAGGGCAAGGGTTAAGACGGGTTAGGGATTTGAGTGACAAGAGGAGAGAAATAATTCTCGGCACTTACCCCATGTCCATCCTGGTGGGGCCAAGGTCGCAAAACCTGACGCGGTTCACCATTGTTGCGGTTGCAGAAGGACACACAAGATTATACAAACGGGAGAAAATGGCGAGAAAGTTTCCACCCTTTTTAAAGGAATCTGGTGACTGATATTAATTAGGGAATCTTAAAGCACTGATTCTGAGCGGCTCGAAACACTTTGGAAACCAACAGACAAAAAAATAAAAAAAAGAAGATATCAATGAAATGTATTTTAGATAAAGCACTTAAGTAATCACTTGTATCGAGGCGAATTCCACTGGCAACTCGAATTGCACTTGAGGGAGGTGCTATAGGAATTCCTCTTTCCTACTGAGGCAACGCGTGAACACTTGACAAGAGCTGACAACACAATCCCGTGGTAACTTTATGACCCGAATGAACTTATAAAATAATTCTTCGAGTTATTTACGATAGTAAGATCATAGATATAAAAGGAAGTTTGTGATTCATGAGCTCTGGGAACTAAGCGTCACTTGAGTAGTGAAAGAGTTTCTTACTTTAGAGTATCACTCGAGAGGGGGGATTCGAGCATGAGCAATTGAACTTTTTAGGAAAACACTCGAACGCGAGTAAAGACTGGTATGAGACTTGTAGCACTTCAGGAGGTTATTTAGAGTTTTAGATCGATAATTAAATATTTCCTCTTTGGCGACGTCACTTCGTTACTAAAAGTTTCACTATGCTACACCACAAAAATACATCTTTAATTTCTGAGCTCCGTACATAAATCGGAATGAAAAAATCTACATAGCTCTGAAAAGAGTACAAGAATATAATTGTTTAAATGCTTCGTAAACACAGTCCGTTTGCGTATACTTCGTAAACACAGTCTGTTTATGTACTTCAAAAACATGTTTGTGTGCGTCACATAAAGCGTCTGAATGTATACAGTCATTACTGGGGTGCTTGCGTAAGAGCATGAAAGCTTTGAAGAAATATTCTAAAGCTTAATTAGTTTATGTAAACATTTAGGTTTCTCCAAGCAGAGACCATCACAAACGTACGTCTGCCCAGGCCTTGATCACAAGAGGTACTGACAATTTTCTTCCATTCACACATACTTAAGGCATCGCTCAAATCCATAAAAAAAATTAGTTATAAAGTGATATCACACATTCAATGACACAGAGTTTACTCTTTAACCACCGTTGTCACCTTCACCAATATTTACTAGGAATTAGTTACACATCTGCCTCTCTTATCGATTAAGGACCCACCTCAAACTTGACAACTCACGCCCTCTTCCCCCCACCCCCGCCCCCTAGTCACACAAACTTCCATCTCACAACTTCTCAACTTCCGCCCATAACTTCGCTCATCAATGCATCTATAATCACATTAGCCAAGAATGGTGACATAACGGAGCGCTGGCACTGATTCAGTAAATGACAAAAACATTTGACTGCACAAAAGCCGAAATAACCCTGTCTTGTTTTTGACAAATAAAATTATGCGAGTTGCATCACGGGCACTTAATACATTACTAGGCCTGTCCTCTCGTACCTTTATCTGGGTCTACATGTGAAGAAACGTTCGTTAGTTCAATACATACATACATACATACATATATACATACATACATATATACATATATATATATATATATATATATATATATATATATTATATATAAGAGATATTATATATATATTTAATAAATATACTTATATATATATAAGTATATTTAATACATATGTAAAAAATATATATATGTATATATAAACAGTACGTATTATATATAGATAGATAGACAGATAGATAAATATACTCTTAATTATACAGACAAACTACATGAAAATTCAAAAGGAAAAACACTTTACGAAGTCACCTAATATCAGGACATTCTACATCCAAGAAAACAAAACGTAGGAATGAGAGGAGAGAGAGAGAGAGAGAGAGAGAGAGAGAGAGAGAGAGAGAGAGAGAGAGAGTAAAAAAAACATATTTCACATGAATCTTCACACAAAGTGACGCTCTGAAAATGTTACAAAGCCGGCATCTTATATGCTGAGGAACCTACGTAATCCCATAGCTAATAATGACAGGTAATTAGCGTAGCAATCTCTATGGATCAAAAGCTTATGTACCCTTTCAACACGAAGACTTAAAAAGCAGGTAAATAGCACGAGGTTGCCTCTAATTACCAATTATCTAAAACCGCTGGAATGTATCATAAAAAAAGTCTGGAACCCCCCCCCAAAAGAAAAATTAAATATTAATTTGGGAACTGAAAATGTCGTATCAACTTGTATATATACTCCCCAATTAAACTTCTGTTTATTAACGGAAAACAATTAAGGGAAAATAAGAACTTAATATATTCGGGAGGGGGAACGTCTCCCTTGGCCAACACGTAATTAGCATATTTTTTCCTCCGGCTGCATTAAAAGACTTCTTTATATTCCCATTACGAGCAGCGGTACATGACATTATCTCCGGTTTATGTAATCAAATAAGAATCGGTTTCTGAAATAATGAAAGAATGAAGTCTCAGTTTGATTAACTGAATTACATTTGCTACGGATTTTTTCCATAATATATAATTAACTAAAGGGCGGTCTCAATATTTACAATGATATTTACAATGGCAAGGAAATACGGTCTCAATATTTACAATGACAAGGAAAGATACGGCCTCAATGTTTACAATGACAAGGAAATAAATCAGAAATATTGAAAAAAGTAAGGCTCAGTTTAGTTCACAGTAATATATTTACCAAAGATTTTTTTGTTGCCATCATACAGAATTTGCTAACTTGTGTTATTCATATTAACAATGACATCAAACAAACCTTTCCTGCTAACAAAAGATTCCTTGTTGTTAGTTAAAACATATTTTTTTGTTTCTATAATACAGAATTTACTGATGTATATTCTTGACAAGTACAGTGACAAAAAAATATAAACTTTCTTATTAAAAGATTTCTCATTATTTAAAGAAAAAAAAAAAAAAAAAATATATTTATATATAAAAAAAAATATATATATATATATAAATAAATAAAACGGGATCACAATAAAGAAAATCAAAACAGAAAGACCTCTATAACAAGCCTGCAATATTCGTGAGGGCATCAGTGCCAAGACACCTGTCCATTCTGAAGGTCTGACCTGTCCTTTACCTATGAAATCTCTCAGCATCCAGGAGACACATTAGACATTAACGAATTCGAAACCTTATTGGCTGAAAGATGGTGATGTCTGACACGTATTAACAGGGCTTACGGGAAACGTTGCGTCGCATAATCCCGAGGAGCACTTCGGAGAGAGAGAGAGAGAGAGAGAGAGAGAGAGAGAGAGAGACAGTTTTCAGGGGGTGGGGAGTCAGTTTACAAAAAGAATAAAAAGGCCTTTTTGATTAAGTATTCGTAGGAAGAACAATCCGGAAAAAAGGCCTATTCAAGAAAGTATTCGTAAGAACAATCAGGAATAAAAGGCCTATTCAAGAAAGTATTCGTAAGAAGAAAAATCCGGAAAAAGGCCAATTCAAGAGAGTATTCGTAAGAATAAAATTCGAGAATAAAAGGCCTATTCTGGAAAGTATTCGTACGAAGAACAATCCTAAAAAATGGCCTTTTCAAGAATACCTATATGAAGAAAAATCCGGAATAAAAGGCCTATGCACGAATGTATTTGTAAGAATAAAATTCCAGAATAAAAGTCCTTTAAGAGAAAGTATTCTTAGGAAGAAGCATCCTGAAAAAAGACATTTTAAAGACAGTATTCATATGGATAAATTTATCCATTATGGATAACTGTAACCTAAAACAATAAGGACTACTAAGGCTAGAGGGCTGCAATTTAGTATGTTTGGTGACTGGTGGGTGGATGATGTATGCCAATTTGCAGCCCTCCTAACCTCAGTAATTTTGATCTGAGGATCGGACACAAAGTTCGACAGACACAAATAAAACAACAATACTGGTTTCTTTTACAGAAAACTAAAACCCCTAGAGTACATCTAGGGAAATATTAAGATTGACCGAAGGAAGATTACTGAATTTAACGGAGAATATTCCCAAAAACGTCAGGTTGCTCTGGCACAACGCTACATTGCTTAGTATTACGTAAAATACCTGTAACATTGAAACGAATTCTTGAGAAAGAAAAGTGAGAATCAACGAGAGGTATTGGATGGAGAGCGATAAATTTCAGCTAGCTACTAAAACTGCCAATATCTCCTCATCAATAACAATGTTTCAGAATCAAATGATATTAAAGGCTAAAGAATTACCTACTACAGATGGGGTATTTGGCTATACACAATACACACACACAGAGAGAGAGAGAGAGAGAGAGAGAGAGAGAGAGAGAGAGAGAGAGAGAATCATATTTTCTATGCATACGTAACACGTATGTTTATTTGTTTTGTATAGTTTTAGCTTTTTATAATCATATCATTTATCTTTTTTCTAAGAGAGAGAGAGAGAGAGAGAGAGAGAGAGAGAGAGAGAGTAAAACCTCTTCACTTTTAATGAAGCACAAAGCCATCCACCATCCAACATCAACCCCCTTGATATACGCCCCAGTCCTCCGGGGGGAAAAAATTACTGAAGAAAACTGTATCAACAACAATCCCAGAAGAATGAAACCTGAAAAAGGGAAGTCTGTTTCCACGGAGAGTTCCTCTATTTTCTCTCCGGGGGCTGACAACAGTTGTGAAAGGGGCCGTAAACCTTGATAAGAATGACACAAGAGAAACGAACAGAATCTTTCGTTGTAACTTTTAAGTTCTGTTCTGGTTAAAGTCCACGTGGCTAGTTTCAGTGCCGTTGATTTTCTATGGTAATAAAAGCTTTTAGCATAAGAATTTCGTTACGTATTTTCAGTTTTAAAGATGCACACAGCAATAGGTAATCATACCCAAAATCTTGTAAAATCAAGTATGCTCGCCCACATAACATGACATAACATAACATAACATAACATAACATAACATAACATAAAATAACATTACATAAAAACGTTCTAGGAGCCTCCACTGTTCCATTTCATTATCACTGACCTAAAATTGACATAAGTCCTTTTCCTACGCGCAGATTTATTGATCGATTTAAAATCATCAACGAGCTTCAGAGAAACTATGATAATCAACGCCGGAAAAATCTTATGGTATTTAATAAGCATCCGGAGGTTTTGAAACACAATGTCACATTTGTCCTGCTTTGGGATTCGTATACTGCTTCTGTTTTTCCAAGATTCCTTATGAGTTCAGAATCACGTACTTATTCTCCTTTATTCTTTCTTTTTACTTTACTCCCATTGTACCTGTGCAGGCTATTCCTCATTTGCTACGTTTTATTCATATCAGATGGGGCAGCTGGCTCAAGATAATGGCATTTAGGATTGTTCCGGAAGAATTTATGTTCGCTGTGCGCAACAACAACAATAAGAAGTGGTGGGTACTGCCCTGCCAAGCTCCTGGGCCCAGGTTCGATTCTCCGACCGGCAATGAAGAATTAGAGGAATTTATTTCAGCGATAGAAATTCATTTCTCGTTACAATGTGATTCGGATTCCCACAATGAGCTGGGTCCCGTTGCTAGGTAACCAACTGGTTCTTAGCCACGTAAAATAAATCTAATCCTTCGGGCCAGCCTAGAGAGCTATTAATCAGCTCAGTGGTCTGGTTAAACTAAGGTATACTTAACTTAATAATAATAATAATTAAAATTATATTATTACTACCTCCGTACTGGTTTCATCGACCTTAATAATGTTTGGAAAAAAAAAAAAAGACATACTGATTTAACCTCTAATAGCCAGTGCTGAGTTCATAGAGCGTGTTACACTTCTAAATCATCTAAACCTATTTTTGAATGAAATGTTTGCACAAAGTTATAATTTTACTTAAAACAGCTATCTTTTACTCTCCTTTTCTGGTAGTTTTCACAGATGAGTAGCAACGATTTAGGAAAGAATGAAGAACATGGCTTTCATTAAGACATTGGAAAGCTAAGATTCACGTGAAAAAAAATTAAATTAAAAAATACATTCTTGAGGAATCTTGAGGTTCTAATTCGAAAGCGAGCTATACACCTCATTGTGGGCAACTTAGGCCCATTATATTCCAGTAACAAAGGACCAGTACGCTACACTGTGCTCACTGAGAACGATTCCACTAACAGCCTGCAATACTGGAACGACTGATTAATCTCCCTAGATTTAATCGAGAACTCAAGCGTAAACAGTAATTACCGTTTAATAGTGTTATATCTACGTACTGTATACCTCAACTAAGCTCAATATTTACTTCGTGTTTGATTTAAAGATATAACAAATTTAGTATGGAATTTCTTAAGAGAATACAACAATACATATCTTACTAGATAAAACTAAGAAATTTATTTAATATACAATTTTTCAAGAGAATAAAATATATATCTTACGAGATAAATCTTATAAAATATTATATATCTTCCGTGATAAACAGTATAACAAATTTATTTAATAAGAAATTTCTCCAGAGCATAAAATGTTAAATATCTTACGAGATAAAACTAGTAAGAAATTTATTCTATATTGAATTTATGAAGAACATAAAATATCACATATCTTACGGGATAAACTTATAGTGAATTTATTTAAAAAAGAATTACATAAGAGCATAAAATATTACGTATCTTACGAGATAAAACTTAAAACAATTCCATTTCATAATTAATTTCTTTAGAGTATAAAATGTTAAATATCTTACGAGATATAACTAAAAATAATTTATTCTATATGGAATTTCTGAAGGACATAAAATACCACATATCTTACGAAATAAAACTTAGAACAAATTTATTTAAAGCTGAACTGCTAACCGCACGAAATATCAAATATCTTACGAAATAAAACTTATACCAAATTGACCTAATAAAGAATTGTTTCAAAAGCATAAAATGTTAAATATCTTAAAGAGATAAAACTTATATAACAAATTTATTTAATAAGGAAATGTTTAAGAACAAAGAATATTAAACGTCTAACGAGATGAAACTTATAACTCATTCCCAAAATCTTACGTAAAAAAATATTGCGATATGAAAAAAAGACATAATAAACTTAAAAGATGAAACAAGTGGCCCGGCTTTTCAATATTCCCAGATAATCCTCTGCAGCCCCCATCACAACACAAAAGGCTCGCTCCCTGGGTTCAACGGCCTTGGCAAACGACACTATAAAAACTATATCGATTCGGGCACTGCCAAAAATATACCCAACATTTAATTTCTCGTGTAACTTCTGTGAACATTTACCTCTTAGAAATATCGGAGCATTACTGAACCAAAGAATTAAATTGTTTTTTTTCTCATATGTCTTCTGTGACTATCATATTTTTTTTGAAATTTTGCAGTATTATGGGTTTAAAAAAATGAAATATGTCTTTTTTTTTTACTGTGCAAATATTACTTCTCTATTAGAAAATAAGTCACCCTAATGGGCTGATGGCATAAGCGAAAAATGAAACGGTAGTGACTGAACCCAATTTTAAGCAGAAACTTCCCCTAGCGTCAGCTGCTTCGTATAACTTGACAGATGGCTCGCCATTAGTGAAAAGGATTATATGTTTGTTTATATATATATATATATATATATATATATATATATATATATATATATATATATATATATATATATATATATATACATATACATATATATATATATAATATATATATACATATATATATATATATATATATATATATATATATATATAATATATATATATATATATATATATATAAGTATATATATATATAGAGAGATATATATATACATACTGTATATATATAATATATATTTATATACATATACATATATATATATATATATATATATATATATATATATAAAGAGAGTATATGCAGTATATATATATATATATATATATGTATATATATATGCAAGGTGACAACAGAAACTGTCACTATCATTTTGTTACGACAACATAGCCCTGAGACGTAAAATGGAAATCACCTCAATTTCACTTGTCCCATTTAGAAAATTTCGAATTCCAGGAAACAGCGCCAAAGTAAAATCTGTGTAATGTTGCCTTTCAGTCGAATAAGAAATTCCTGGAAACAGGATGTCAATTTCAAAATTTTACTACTGTGATTTAAATAAAAAAAAAAAAAAATACACGAATACAAGTAGTGCTCATACAAGGACAGAATGCTTATGCACTTTTAGATACAGGCGAAAAACTGGAACGATTGCAACACCCACGGGCGCACATGCCCGCACAAACACACGCACACGCGCGCACCTGCGCATATATAAATATAGTGTATATATAAAATATGTATATATATATATATATATATATATATATATATATATATATATATATATATATATATATATATATATATATATATATATATATATATATATATTTATGTACACTCGGCTTGTGAAAGTGAAGATACAGTTTTCATTAGATTTCATTACATTGAATTTTTATTTTTTCTGGCAGAAAACACATAATCTCGGTAAATTTACTCTAGAATATGAAAATACAATGCATTATATCATATATGTTAAATCTATAAAACAAAAACGCTCCAAATGTAAAAACACCATGCATGTCCGAAGTAATCAGAATTTCTCAGATGACCTCGTTCATAGAGATCTAAAAGACAAAGTGTATGGATATCTCGGTGTAGAACTGTTTATCAGAACAGCAATATTTACTCGTTTTCCGTTATGAACAGGCTTATTATTGCATCATCATACAAGGTAATGATATTTCTTTAATTTTTTACATTCATATTTGTATTTCACGGTGTTTTAAAAGTCGGCTGGAATTAATGGCAGTAAATGTTGTGACAGCTAGGTAGGTTGATAAATCTATTTAAATCCGCAAGAGCGTTCTCTATGATGTGCAGGTATCGCCAGGTCTTCGGCGGGAAAACAAGTAACTGGATGTCATGACGTTGCCATAGTTTCTCTCTCTCTCTCTCTCTCTCGTACTCTCTCCTCCTCTCTCTCTCTCTCCTCTCTCTCTCTCTCTCCTCTCTCTCCATTACAAAACAGGCTATACGATATAATATCGTTCAATCACTACAAAAGGAAAAAAATAATGAAATGAGTAGCTCTACATGTAGGCCTAGAGAACACAACAGCAACTCCTCTCTCTCTCTCTCTCTCTCTCTCTCTCCATTGCTAAAACATACTATACAAATATAGTATCGCTCAACCTCTAAAAAGAAAAATATAATGAAATGGTAGCTCTACATATAGGCCTAGGCTTACACAACAGCAGCTCTCTCTCTCTCTCTCTCTCATCATAACACTGCATTCGTTCCTTTATTGTTCCCCAAGTTTTTCGTTTGGACATTGCTCAAATTTAACTCGATTTCATTATGGAAGCTCACGTTTCCGATTATGCAAGCATTCCGTTCATTGTGGTGTCATAAATTCATTTGTGTAAGGTTATTTTGGTAGGTTAGCGTCGAAAGATGTTTATTTTGCTCAGAACTGTCGCTGCAAATTACAACTTGAACGAATACTGTAAAGTTTACTACTGCATTCAAGTATCAATGAATTCAGAACCGTAGAATGTGATTGAAAGTAATAGGATTAGGAGGTCAGGCAAAAAAACAAACACAATAAGATTGAAGCTCCTCCCCTTTCTAAAGTTGCCAGATGTCTCATTATTGAGCAATGTATGTCCGAAGATTTAAAAAACTGTATCCTCACTTTCCTTGCCGAGTGTACATACATCATATGTACATATATATAATTCTATATATATACCTGTATATATAGGTGTATATATATATATATAAAATATATATATATATATATATATATATATATATATATAATAAAATATATATATATATATATATATATATATATATATATATATATATATATATATATATATATATATATATATACATACAGAGAGAGAGAGAGAGAGAGAGAGAGAGAGAGAGAGAGAGAGAGAGAGAGAGAGAGTGTGTATGTGCGTGTCTTTGTGTGCAGACATGAAAGAAGGACGCATAATTCCCTTCTTGCCTGTTCCTACGTCGTCGTCGTTGTTCCTTGACCCGGAGGGAACTGCATCGGAAACCAGGTAATTCCCCCGAGACTTGAATTCTTTCATTTCCATCGAAAATAACACAGTCTCTCTTTTACGTTAAAAAAAAAAAAAACATTTACACAAGTCCTGAAGCTGGTCTATTGTGCTAATTGTTCCGAAAAAAATAATATCTTGGGGTACTATGTAATTTTTTTTTAGCTGGATATAAAAGGGGAAAAAATGAGAAGGGGAAAAAACGGCCATCTTTATGCCTTCCTTTTTTTCCCCCTCTGGCTATTGTCCTCGTCCTTTTTTTTTTCTCTAGATTAAAACAAAGCTGTTAAGGTGTCTTTTGTTACAGAGCTCGCAAGTGCTTTGTGTTCTTTGTCAGAGTCTATTTCGGAATTACTTTCTGGGGCTGGTTTTGTTTACCTATCAAATATATGATAAATCACGGGTGATATGTTCCTCTCTCTCTCTTTATTTACACACATATACACACATATATGTATATATATATATATATATATATATATATATATATATATATATATATATATATAGTGTGTGTGTGTGTATAATGTCCTTTATACCTTGGAGGAATGATGAAACCTAGTGTTATTTGAGTTTTCACGTTTTTTATCTCATTTTTTTTATTAATTCATTCATTCACCTATATATTTCTTTTTTGATAAGAGGCTGTCTACTCCTCGAACGTTCTTCAAGGGCCTGAAATTTCTTAGGGGTTACCTGTCCAACTACTGATCAGACGCAAGTCACTTAATCTAAATGATCAGTTGACCATATATATATATATATATATATATATATATATATATATATATATATATATATATATATATATATATATATATATAGAGAGAGAGAGAGAGAGAGAGAGAGAGAGAGAGAGAGAGAGAGAGAGAGAGAGAGAGAGAGAGAGAGAGAGAGAGAGAGAGGGTGTGTAAGCTTCATCAAATCTCTTATATATGTCAACAAAGCTTACGGAAAAATAGTTATTTCAAAGAAGCAAGCTATTTTCAAGGGGACAATACTCATTTTTTTCTCTAGAGCTTTTTTCATGTACTAAAATACGTTTACTTTTTCTACGAATAAAAAAAAAATGTGCATTGTTCGAGTCAAATCTGTTATGATATTATAAGAAAACCCTTTTATGTTAACGAACAAAATATGAGCTTATCTGAAAAGATTTTGGATGCTTGTTAGAGAGAGAGAGAGAGAGAGAGAGAGAGAGAGAGAGAGAGAGAGGTTTAACAGCCTTGTTCAACGTTACGTTTCTTTTTACGAAAACCGTCTTAGGGCCTTGAAACAGTCATTGTTTATCCTGTGGAATAAAAAGTTCTAAATCATTTCATAATAAAACAAATCTAAAAGTTATTTGTCATTTCCAGTGACTAAAATCCACGTAATAAAAAATTAGTAAAAAAAAACATTGTTTATACAGTGGAATAAAAAGTTCTAAATCATTTCAATAAATTTCTAATGATTTTCATAAGGAAAAATCATCCAGCGTTCATCGAATTCCACCAAAGTTAAGCATCTCTAAATATTCATCAATATTCGTACATCTGTTCTCGGGTTATTTCCGTCATATTTTGCAATGTTTTTCTGAATTTCTGTCGATAGTTTAACAGCCTCTTTATCACAACCTCTGAAGAAGGCTACTTTATATTCACCGAAGTCTGTCTGTCAGCTCGTATGCCCATAACTCATAAAAAATGTTATGGATGAAATCTAATTAAACTGTTTTGAGGGGCAGTCTACAGGACATGAAGCGGTGAATGGGTTTCAGACTGTTCCCATATTACAAGATTAAAAATAAACCGTTATTTTTATTGATTTAATCTCCAGGATATTAAATTCTTTGCCCCCCCACGGACAGATTCAAAAATTCCTAATAGAAACCCTCACAAATCAAATAATTACTTTACACACACACACACATACACACATATCTGTATGTGTGTATGTGTGTGTGTGTGTAAAAGCAATTATTTGATTTATGATGATTCCTTTTATAAAGAAACTTTTGTGTCAAAGGTGTTGAACCTTTCCATCTATGTTATCAGCCTTCATCTGTCATTTGCTGCCCTTATATATATATATATATATATATATATATATATATATATATATATAGAGGCAGGCAACGTAGTAGATGAAGGAGGCTGATACCTGCAGAGATGGAAAAGGTTCACCACCTTTTGACACAAAAGTTTCTTTATAAAAGAGGAATCATCAGAGGAGACACCTCGGCAGAAACTTCCCCGTAGACTTCGAAATGAGGCACTGGGACAATAACTCCGAAAAGTAAGTTGCTTTTTGGATGGGAGAGAATAGTTTCCTCGAGAGAGAGAGAGAGAGAGAGAGAGAGAGAGAGAGAAGAGAGAGAGAGAGAGAGAGAGAGAGAGGAGAGGCGGGCGAAACCCATCATATTATTAGAATTGAGATTGGAAAGGAGTGAGTGGGATATCACCATTTATTTTTCGTTTCCTTTCGTAATTTTTCATTTCTTTTAACGTTCATTTTTCCACTACACATTTAAATGTTTGCTTCATCTTTCCACTAAACATGCGACTGTTTAGTTCATCTTTTCATTACGTTTACGAATGCTGACTTCATCTTTTCATCACACATATAAATTTTTAGATTTCTATTTTCTGAAGATTATCAACGACGTCACTCATAAATCATATTTTCCCTACTAATTTTTTGTTCTGCGCATAAGTACACACACACACACACAAACACACACAGGCATATAATAAGACATATAATGATGAAACACTCATACAACCAACAGGAACGAACGCTCACCAACATTCTACGACATTTTAAATGAAATATTACGATTCATATGCCTTAGTTTACCCACCTTAAAGACGTCTACATATTCCCATTTCGCGATTATTTTAATATGATTAATATAAATTAAAATAAACTAGTATTACAATCATCCTCTAGAAAAACAGCCTACATAGCTATGTCCCATATATCAATCTCTTGGTCCTCAAGACTTTTGTCTTTTGTTACAGCACATATAAAGTTGGATAGAGATATCAATGGTTTGATCTATACCATGACTCTTCACTCTACTACATATTCATGACATCGTTTTGATTCGAACTAATGAATTACTCAATTATTTATTTTATTCAATACATGAAACCTATTCATATGGAACAAGCCCACGGGACCATTAACTTGAAATTCAAGCTTCCAAAGAATATGTTGGTTTCAACCTCCCACCACAGACCCCACACCGCGGCAGTAACTGATCATTATAGAGAGCCAGTGATTTTCATCGCCCTGGGGGAGGCGCGAACCCATGACATCTGAGTGGCATACCAAGACACTAGCCAGTATACCAACGACCAGTATGCCTTTTAAAGCCACATTGCTCATTCGAATATCTCCTCTGACAAATTTCGGTATAGACAGAGTGAAAGTATTTCTTACCACTTTCAGCATAATGAGAAATCTTAAAATTCCCATTATTTTCATTTTTGGAACAGTGGCCAAACTAAGATGCTATCCACTTCATTTTTGTTAGGATGAAAGAGCTTAAATGCCCTTCTTTCAATTTTCGTAACACGAAGAGGAAAATAATTATTTCTATTTCTTGCCAAACTGAGCATAATTTATATGAAGTCCATTCCTTTTTTTAAATTAATTTCTTGTGATAAGAAAAAACAAAAATAACATAAATTAATTTCTTTTCATTTTATGTAAGCTGGAAAACTTACGAATCAATTAACAAAAAACAAAGTAGGCTCTTTAACATTTAATAAAATTTCAAAATCCTACAATCATTAAAATTAACATAATCAATTTTTTAATCGAATATGCACACAGCGCCTGTCAGAAGAATACGAGTTTTAAACGTGTACAACTGACGTTCGCAGAGGAAGATATATCTAGAAATACTGATAGAATATTAAAAAAAATATCAGCGCCAGTTATCTTTGATTATCTACGAAGCTTCTTATGATCAGAGAAAAAGTCGTCACGCCCAGAAATGATAAAACTCTAGTAAACTATGTTGATGATATATCTGATATATAAGTGACTTTATATTAACGTAAATATTATAGTAATATCCATTCGGCCTTCTCAGAAAAAAAGCGACCCAGATGTGTAACTTTCTCGGTCTTCCAAACCAACAACTGAGCAACAACTGAAAGATGATGGAACTTACCACCTGAAATCAGGCCGGTAATTGAAAAAGTTCTTACCTACTTGTGTGTGAGAGAGAGAGAGAGAGAGAGAGAGAGAGAGAGAGAGAGAGAGAGAGAGAGAGAGAGAGAGAGAGAGAGAGAGAGCCCTACATTTGTGCGCGTGTGTCTGAGAGAGAGAGAGAGAGAGAGAGAGAGAGAGAGAGAGAGAGAGAGAGAGAGAGAGAGAGAGAGAGAGAGAGCCTACATTTGTATGTGTGTGTCTGAGAGAGAGAGAGAGAGAGAGAGAGAGAGAGCCCCTACATTTGTGTGTGTCTGAGAGAGAGAGAGAGAGAGAGAGAGAGAGAGAGACCTACATTTGTATGTGTGTGTGGAAAAAAGGGGACGGAAAGTGTGTGTGTGTGTGTGTGTGTGTGTGTGTGTGTGTGTGTGTGTGTGTGTGTGAGAGAGAGAGAGAGAGAGAGAGAGAGAGAGAGAGAGAGAATAATGCTCCCGCCTCTCGATCCTTATCAGGGAGTTCTCAAGTCCTCCATTAGACGTTAAAAGTAGACTCCTTTCAGAAACCACTGGAACTAATCAAGATCTATCGGCGGGAGGGACCAAACCACCGTCTTCGCAACTCCTAGATTCTACCCATATATCTCTCTATATAAGTTCCGAACGCCAATGGTGGAGCAATTGGAGACTTACACCGCAAAAAAAGAATGAAACCATAATCCCTCTGGTGGAACGAAGGGAACTTCAATAGATCAGAGAGGAAGTCTTGAAGTTAGGGGAACTCCCATAATGAAATGGGACTGAATTACCAAAGGAGAATGGACAGTGATGGACGGGTTCCCTTCTTGTAATGACGGGCAGGTCTCTTTGTTGTCAAATGATGAGTAATATCAAGCGATAAAAGGCAGCTAATAATGACATGTACTAACAAAAGGATTGTAATTACAACGAATAAATTATATCCCTAACATCACTAAAATGCAAATGATTGATCATTAGGAACATCAAAAGTACGTTTGCAATTATCATCTGAATGATTAGCTTTAAGGCAAACGAATGATTCTTTAACAGAAATATATAAGGGGATCATAATGACGTCTATATAGCTTTAAGGTATCTTGGGTTCAAGCCCAGACACTCGGAACAAGAAAGACACAAGAGCCGTATTGTAAGGTGATACAGAAGTTGGCAAATGGGACCCCATGGGAAGAACAAGATCCAGGCCATCTTTCTGAATGGAAAGGTGCTTTTCGTAAGTGCGTGTGATAAGGTGGGAATGGGATTGGCCATACCAAATAGCAGAGCCAATGTTTATGCGATAATGAACTTCAGCCATCCAATCGATACCAAAGGTACAGAATGGGCCAAATACTAAGTCATTAAATAGCCCTACTAATGAGCTGAAAATTTTCAGAAAAAAATGCAAATATACCTCTTTTAATGTTCCATCGATTTTTTTGAATATATACAAATTATTATTCTATTTCATATGTTATCAGTACCTCCCGTGTTAAGATAAAAACTCGGTCTTCAGGAAGTGAGGCATATAAGCGTCAGGAGCATCAAACCTGAGATGATCGATGACTTCATGAAATTCAACAAGTTTCCCAGCAATAAACAACATGATATCCACGACTAAATTTGCGCGCTTTCCAAGCTTGAGGAAGTGTTTAAGTCATAATAAATCGAACCAGGATTACACTCATGTAAAACAAGTAAAAAAAGCGCCAAAGTTTTTTCGACGCAATCGAGTCTTCTGTACAGTCAATACAGCGTATAATCAAGGCCACCGAAAATAGGTCTATCTTTCGCTGGTCTCCGTATAGTGCTGTATGAGCCATGGCCCATAAAAACTTTAACCACGGCCTATCCTATATCGTTGCCAGAAGCACGATTATGGCTAATTTTTAACCTTAAATAAAATAAAAACTAGTGAGGCTAGAGGGCTGCAATTTGATATGATTGATGATTGGAGGGTGGATGATCAAGATGCCATTTTGCAGCCATCTAGCCTCAGTAGTCTTTAAGATTTGAGGGCGGACAGAACAAAGTGCGGACAGAGAGACAAAGCCGGCACAATAGTTTTCTTTTATAGAAAACTAAAAATTTAGTTCTCCTCATACCAACATCAATACAAAACATTAATCTCGAAGAGAAAAACAGAAACAAAATTAAATAAACAAAGACAGAAGAAATACCAAAAATAGTAATAAGGTGAATGGAAATCAAAATAACAATATGGAGGACTTTAAAGTAATAAGAAATTCCCAAAATGCCACACTCCTGACAGAATAAGGAAGTTTTCAAGTACATGTCCATGAACCAAACTTCTAAAATTATATTCATATACGCTTAGGGTTTTCCTAAATGCTGTAGCATAGTAAAGATTTTTTTTTTTTGTATTGTAGGTCTGTGAAAAGCAAGATTGTAAAAAAGGGTACACAAAATCCTTAAACGAATCCGAGCGCAAATGCACACAAATGCAATTTGCAAAAAAAAAAAAATATCTACTAATTACACCAAATTTGTCTATGGTTAGCATATTGCTGTTAATACAAATTGGTCAATGATAACTGTAATTTTCCTATGAAAATTTAAATGTCATGAAAGCTGCCTAGCATTTTAACACACCAGGTGACATAGAGAGAGAGAGAGAGAGAGAGAGAGAGAGAGAGAGAGAGAGAGAGAGAGAGAGAGAGAGAGATATTTTCTATACATATGGAACACGTATGCGTATTTGTTTTGTATAGTTTTAGATTGTTATTCCATAATTAAATCGTTTTTTTTTTTTTTTTTTTTGAGAGAGAGAGAGAGAGAGAGAGAGAGAGAGAGAGAGAGAGAGAGAGAGAGAGAGAGAGAGAGAGAATTATATTTTCTGTGCATATGTAACACCCATGCTTATTTGTTTTGTATAGTTTTAGATTGTTATTCCATAATTAAATGTTTACTTTTTGAGAGAGAGAGAGAGAGAGAGAGAGAGAGAGAGAGAGAGAGAGAGAGAGAGAGAGAAGAGAGAGAGAGGTGTTACATTTTCTATGCACATGTGTAACACGTATGCTTATGTGTTTTGTAGAGTTTTAGATTGTTATTCCATAATTAAATCGTTTACTTTTTTTTTTTTTTGAGATTTTGAGAGAGAGAGAGAGAGAGAGAGAGAGAGAGAGAGAGATTTTCTTGAGAGCAAAAAATAGAGAGAGAGAGAATACGGATTAGCCACACAGACGGTGTCGGTTTAAATTTATAATATATATATATATACTCCCATTTCCTACTTAAGATATATATATATATCACACTTGTACTGGAGGTCTTCCTGTTTCCTCTGTCACATAAGTGTATTGATTTTTGTATTAAGTTCCGAGTAAAGTGTTTACTCAGGTGTTCCTCCCATCAATTACTGAGCATTTTGAATGATCACAAAAAAATTCATTCACTTGTAATTCTAATCTTTTTGCATTTTAGATCAGTTTGTAGAACTGTGCGAAAGTGAAATAACACGCATCCGAAATAAAATATATTTTATCTTCCCCTTTCGTGAATTTGCATTTTCTTGACTTCCTATGCAAAAAATAAAGAAGATCTTTTAGCAGAAATACTAGTTCATTAGCATAAGAAGGATATTGACCACGCCCCCGGTTTAAAAACACACATATATACACACACACACATATATATATATATATATATATATTATATATGTATGTGTGTATATATATTTATAAATATAAATTCTTTCTTTTTAAGAAATAATTAACATACTAAACCGAATTAAACCGTATTTTGTCACACTTAAGAAAAAAAAAACCCTCTGCAACAAGAGAAAGCAAGCCTCAAGATCCATTGTACTTGAATCAGCGTGAGAATTGAGGAACAGTGTCGAAGCGCCCTCTCGAAGGGGGTGGGAGTTGGAGGGGGGGGGGGGCGTTTAGTAAGAGGTGTTTAAATCGACGCCCTCAACGCACCTAGGAGGTTACTCTTCCAAAGACTGCGAGCTCTTTTATTTTATTTTTTTTTTTTTTTTGCACGCCTTAAAGAAAAGGAACCTTTCTTTCACTCGGAGTGAAAAGAGATCGAGTGAATTCGCGTGTTCCAGCATCAGTGGCCTTCAGGCCAATAAGAGGACGTTATTGTTTGACCTACTTTGCGTTCGGCGAAATGTTTTCTCTTTGGGTTTCAGTTAGACCTTGGCTCTAAATAAATAAAGGAAGGTGAAATGCCAAAGGAGGCGGGAGGGTAAATGGATGCGGCAGAAATGAACCTCATGGAATTGAAAGGAGGAGGAAGGCGGGAGAAGAAAATGTGTGAATGCATGGGCCTGGGAGCGGACTAGCGTGTACGCATGCGCATACACATACATACATATACACATACAATCACACACACATATATATACATATATATCTATATCTATCTATCTATCTATCTATATATATATATACATATATATATGTATATATATATATATATATATATATATATATATATATATATATATATATATATATATATATATAATGTTTCTCAACTACCCATGTAGTAAGATACAAAACTATGTACATTTCATAAACATTGAAGCATAATTTTTTTCAAAGTTCATAAATTTTCGGTAGTGAGGGCGCGACATATTCACCTTCAGTCAGACAATGAAGTTTTCAACACGTATGTATGTTCCTTCTCCGAAAATAAGCAAAAATGTTAAACTATTCTTCAATAGGCAGAGTTACGGTAAGCATTAGTGTTTCCTTTGTACATTTTTTTACCCATGCATCGACAGTGCCTGAATTATGTGCAAAAACCTAATTGGAGATTGTGAATTGAATTGAATTGAATATAGAATTTAGGCCAAAGGCCAAGCACTGGGGCCTATAGGTCATTCAACGCTGAAACGGGAATTGACAGTAAAAGGTTTGAAAGGTGTAACAGGAGGATAACCTCGCAGTTGCACTATGAATCAATTGTTAGGAGAGGGTGGAGAGTAAGATGGAAGGTAGAGAATGTGAAAGGAGGTATAGTAAAAGGACCGAAGGGGGTTGCAGCTAGGGACCGAAGGCACGCTGCAAAGAACCTTAAGGTAATGCCTACAGTGCACCGCATGAGGTGCACGGACGGAACTAGCCCCTTACGGGGTATTTGGAGATTGTGACTCAAGAACAAAACCCAATTTTGAAGAGAAATTTTCCATTTGAAATTTCCGTGAGAGAGAGAGAGAGAGAGAGAGAGAGAGAGAGAGAGAGAGAGAGAGAGAGAGAGAGAGAGAGAGAGAGAGAATTTCACGTGTCTATTATAAGGAAATTTCTTTTCTCCCAGCCTCTCGTAGCTCAAGGCAAATATTTTGGGAGGTAACTCAACAAACACTTCTCTCCCGACCTCATTTTAACCGTTGCTGAAAAATTGCTACACCCGGCACGGGCTCTGGGGAATATTAATGATATACTGGAACTGTATAACAGCAATTTCCAGGAGCCTTTATAAGGCGAAATGACCCTGATCGCGTAAGAAATGGATAACATAATTTATTATTGGCCGTCTATGCAGCGTAATCATTTATTTAACCGCGATTTATCGGAACTTCTGGGGGAAAATGTGTCGAGTATCGTATCCATATTAAATTAATGATCGTAAACAATACCGTGAATTATGTATGAACTAGTAATTGCAAGTAAATGAAGACACTGTTTTACTTAATTCCATCCCCACAAAAACAAACAATGGACCTTATTCATATCAAACAAGAAAACATTCTGAAAGTAATTTGTACTAATGAAATATATATTTATATATATACGTAATGTGTATATGTATATGTATATATATATATATATATATATATATGTGCGTGTGTGTTTGCGCGTATACATAAACAATTATGATTTCGGCGAAACATTCTTCTATACAGTAAAGCCTTCTCGAACAGCGTTCTTTTCTGAAAAAAAAAAAACTTCCGAAGGAAAGTCAGCAGCGTTCCTAGACAGCCGTAGGCAATAAATAAAAAAAAAAATAATAAAGGGATGACCTCCCATCCAATAATCAAAATTTTTGAAACGGACAACTTCAGACGCTGCTGTAAGTACGACATTTGCCAACTTCGCGAAGTTTTCCAATTTGGGCTTATCAGTTCCGGCGGGTAATTCGTCAAAGAATTATCAATGGCTGATAAAAGGAAATTGCTTGTCCTTTCCAAATCGCCACGGGTCACAAATAACGACATTGGCGGAAACAAAGGGTTGACCTTCCTCCAAGAATCTACAGAAGGTAGTTACGTTTTAGCGTTTGTTTGTCAGCTTTCTAGACAGTTCAAAACGTATTTGAAGATATTTAAAAAATGGATTTGTACGAAATGTCATGGACGGATGGGTCACGGCCCAAGGAATAATTGGAGACGGAATCTAGACTCTGACACGGCTTTGGAATCTGATGCAGATTCTGCATGCTTTTCACTGATCTTGGTGCAGATATGCAAGCTAGGAGGGTGCAAAATATTTCCTGGACGGGTAGAGCACGCACAAAATGCCAGTCGGTTCCATCTCATTGAATGTCCTATGGGGTGTTTCTTGTAGAACCACTTCTAAACGAAGCATTGAGACTTGGAGCAGGGTCACCTTATTGGTTGCACAGAGACCAGAGGTCCACAACAGATCTCTTACTCCCATTCATATATTAACACACTTACGGGCCCGTCTTAGGGCAAAGGTCCTTACCTGACTTGAGACTGGCTCAATCTAAATCTACCACTAACGTGGAGCAAAGTGGACAGCTCCTTTCTCCCCCATCGTTGGCTCACGGGGTGGACCTGAGTGAGCTCCAAGCAGGAATCGAACTCAAAGCCTGGCAAATGCCAGGTCAATGCTCTACTACCATAATAAAGCACAAATGTTTATGCAAATATCTGCTTCTGTTTGCTTGTCTCTATTGTTCTTCAAGTTATCTTGATCTCTTTTATTTCCTCATATTTCATGGCTGCACGGGGAGGGTCATCTGAGCTTGTAACACAGGACTGTTCGTTCATTATGAATACCAATAATAACAGCCACATACTTATATCAATAGATGACAAACTATTCTATGCCAGAGATATAATTTCTTAGTAATAGGCCTGGATACCAATATTAGAAATCCTGCAAGAATAAAGGGCATGAGACTTGCAATAAATTTAGCATATTACAATTAGTTACGTTAAAATCCTCCTGGGCCTCTGCGAGGCTCATAGGGCAGGCACTGATCTGTTTCTTTGGTCGACAGCCAGTGGGGGGGCAGGTCCCAATGCCTAAGACATGAGGCCAGTGTGTCGCTAGGCCCACTGTTTAACGCCCAAGCCCGAGGGCTGGTACCTACTCTCCTATTCACCCTCGAGTTTGCAGCCGCTAGGTTGGCGAGCTACCGGGTTTATGCAATGGCTCCATCCAAGTCACCAGTAAGTGGCGAGATTTGAACCCCGGTCCTGTCGACCTGGTAGGCGAGAACCTTACCACTGCGCCACCACGGCGGTATATTACAATTAGAAATAAATAAACACGTTACTTTACCCTATACATTAATCTTAAGAGCATCAACATCTCCTAACTATGTAACAATTTCTAAAAAGGAGATACATCAAATTTTCTCGACTTGCTCCAAACAGCAGCTGGAAGATGCAAGTGACAAAAAACTGCAGCATTTGACAGAAGTCTGGCACCATTAATATCCATCTCCTTAACACGTTCGCTTCGCCTTTTTGTCGCTCGCATTTCAGCGATGCATTTGTCATTTCCAGCAATACTTTGAATGCAGCTGTCTGCCTCGGGAGCATCCAGCTTTTACATTACTTAAAGGTTTAAAATTTTTAGTATTTTAAAGTTTAGTCAAAACCACTTTTACAGCTTCTGGTATAATTTCCTTACCCAAGTTATTATTATTATTATTATTATTATTATTATTATTATTATTATTATTATTATTATTATTATTGAAAATGAACATACAATCATTTGGACAAAGCCTATAAAGGAAAGCTAGATTCTTACTCTTACTATTATTATTATTATTATTATTATTATTATTATTATTATTATTATTATTATTATTATTATTATCACTAAAAAACTAACAATCATTTGAACATACCCTATAAGGAAAAGCTATTATTAAAAGCAACAGAAAGTCCTTATTATAAGGAAAAAGAGAGAGAGAGAAAAAAAACAACCCAAATTAACTATAAACTAACAAAGGCTAAACGCAAATATAAAAAATACATATCTATCAATTCCGAATAAAACATTCATACAACATATTTCGCAATGCTTTCCAACTGCCGACCTTCGAATTCCGAATATTATATTTTATGCTTTTTCCCACGTTAATCTAACCAACCATCAGTAATCTAATTATTACAACTGAGTTCTAAAGTATTCCATCTCATTCTGCGGCTCCTCACTGCCAGCGGTCGGAATTCAAAATGATGACTGGGACATGAAATTAAATTTTCAGATATGATATGTGGAAACATATTGCAAAATCTGAAATATTTATTTATGACAGAAGACTATGCATTTATGCATAACATGGTAATTGGATATCACATCACATAGTTCCCATTACAAACACACACAGGTATACATACATACACACACACATATATATAAATATGTATGCATGTGTGTGTGTATAAAATATATTTACAGTATATATATGTATTTATATTCATATATGTACATATACTCAGTACATATACATATACAGAGAGAGAGAGAGAGAGAGAGAGAGAGAGAGAGAGAGAGAGAGAGAGAGAGAGAGAGAGAGAGAGAAAATATGTACCTTAGGGAGGGGGCCTTTATCAGCCAATACATATCCTTAGCTTTATTTTTGTTAAAGTTGAGATACGCATCTCCCCTTCAATTCGGATTATGAATAAGGGGTCAAGGGGACTCAAGAAAAATAATCTAACCCTGTCTATGCTACCTCGTTCCCTTCTGTGGGGATTCATCTACCTCTGATTGAATTATGGGAATGTCTGAAAGGAAGGCGAGGGGAAAAAATATGGGGGAATTCGCGGGACGAACCTTAAGAGGGGAAAAGGTGAAATGAAACCACCAATTTCAGTGTTGTTGGGGGATAAGTGATGCTAACAATCTGGATTTGTTTCTTGAGCTGATGGAAAGTTAAATGCCTGATCTCCGTGGCCCATAACCATGATTAACGCCCAAATCCCCCTACACACACACACCACACACACACACACACACACACACACACACACACAATAACCAGCAGATGGGGGGCACAACCACAGCAAGGAAGAATGGTTGAATAGTTAGATCAAATGTGAACCTGTGGTCAATAAATTGTTCTTGTAGAAAATTTTAATCTAGTTTCATTCCAAGTTTAACTCGCATCAACGATGAGGACAGTAGAACTCGTCACAAAGGATAAGGATTTTAAGTGTATTTCTATGAAAATACAAAGATCTTACGTAAAAAAAAAAAAGGTTCTTGTTTTAGGAAACTTGACTGTTCTTTAAAGTCTTCATTCAGTATTACCACATTTATTCTTACTGTCCCTTATCTTATTAGTCTAAATGAACCTACGAGGCCAACACTTGCAAAGCAAATTTACAAAAAAGATGATAAAATAAGTAAACATGAAATAATTGATAATACAAACTTAAGAGACACATGAATTAAATAATAATACAAACTTAAGAGATTCCTCCTATAAAAAAAACAAGTCATATTTCATTACAATTACGTAACTTCAGTCCTTCGCAAGATATATAAGCAAATATCTCAAGCTAAGATGGAACCCAAGCATTTCATTAGCATCGACCCGTGAGTCCACATATGCATATGCCTTGTATATGGCCAATGAAAACCGAAATTCATGGAGGAGGAGGAGGTTCCGTGGCACTCGCAGTAACTGCTTCAATTAAGTTACACAGAATGTTGCTTGATTTTTAAGACAGATTTTGTATGTTCGAACAGACTGGCATGAGCGCGCACATAAATACAAACACACATATATACCATGTGTGTGTACGTATGTATGTGTGTGTGTGTATATATATTTACACACATATGTATATATATATATATGTATAATCACCAAAAAACTTATATCAAACCTGCAAAACCATGCTAACACCAACATGAGAGTAGAGAGAGAGAGGACACAGAGAGAGAGAGATTAAGAGGACACATAGAAAATATAGATTAGGACATATATATATATATATATATATATATATATATATATATATATATATTTATATCTTCTATCAGGCTTTTTTCTTAAGTTCAGCAAAAAATAAAGTTGAATTCCACCAGAAATCAAATCTGAAATGGAGAGACAAAACCTTCCTTGAAAAAAAAAAAAAAAAAAATAAAGGAGCGTCGTTGACATATCCAAGATTACGAATGGATTTGGTGTCCGGGGTCTTCCTCGGTTTTCTATAGAAAAAAAAAGGTTCATAATTCTTTTTTTTGGACATGTTTTATTCCCTCCTTTAGTTGGATTTTGCCTTCCATGCCTACAGACTGTCAATTTCTCACCTTAGTTTCTTCTCTGAACTCTCTCTCTCTCTCTCTGGTGTTAGTAGAGTTTTTGCAGGTTTTGATATAAATTTTTGGTATTATATATATATATATATATATATATATATATATATATATATATATATATATATATATATATATATATATATATATATATGTGTGTGTGTGTGTGTACATATCTCTCTCTACTATATATACCTGGTTTTAGAATAGTTATATGTATATGATATATATATATTTTTGGTGATTATATATATATATATATATATATATATATATATATATATATATATATATATATATATATATATATATATATATACACATCTACATACATATACACAGCGTGTATAATACATGTATATTTAGAATCGTTACAGAGATGCATGCGGGACTTGCCAAAGTAAAACTGCAAAGCAAATGGGTAAAGATGAGGAAGACGACTTCATCAGTACACGTGTCCAAGTCACAACAAAATTCCCGGTCTTTTTCTCACTTCCTTGCAATATTAATTACTTATATCATTAATTAGCACTGCTCTCTGCGGTCCAATATCAGATAATAAAGTGTCATTTGCAGCTGACTTATTCAGCGTAATTTATCTTGGATGCGTTATTTACTTTAATCCCCGAATAATTATTTGTTCGGGAGTGCCCCTTATTTGCTTTTATCCCTGAATAATTATTTATTTCGTGAATGGCCCTTCTTTACCTTTATCCGTGAATATTTGCTTATTCGTGAATGCTATTCAAATGATTGTTTAAATGCATTGTAATTCATTCTGGTTCAACTAAACGCTTGAATATATAAATAAAAATGGATAAAAAGGATATTTTTCGAATATTATTAAAGAAAGATCTTCGAAGACTACTGTATTCAGGGCCTATGAAGATGTAGCCAGAAAATTTAAAAATTAAAACTAATATTCTCTTACAAAAGGGCAGGATTTCCATCCCTACGGCAAGAAAAGAAGGCGCTTTTATTGCACAGCAATAAATCACAAGCAAGAAAACTTTCCATATATATTAAGGCATCCATTTTTTTTTATTCCGGACTGCTAAAAATTTTGCAGAAACCTCTCTCTCTCTCTCTCTTCATAGCACAAAAATCTCTCCGAAATATCTCTTTCGCCCCCTTTTATAACAAATTCGGAACCATATGAATTCCATTTGCATATTAATCTGGGCCTCAGTCTGGAAGATCGCCCCCCCCCACCCCAGTCTTCCGAACAGGTCAGATGACAGCCCTCTTAAAAATGAAGGGGGATGAAGGGGAGAGGGAAGGAGAGGGTTAACCTCGCTCGACCCCGCGTAACGTATGATACCCATTTCGGGAATATCTACGAGGAGCACAGGGGGGGGGGATTGGACCCCATCCCCTCTACGAGGGGACACCCCCCCCCCATCCTTCCTCCTTCCCCCTTCGCGCTGTAGCGACCGACCTTTCAGAAAGTAAACATGTTGTTGAATGAATATAAATCAGGTCGGACGGAGCACCTAGGAATGACAGGGGGGAAAGAACTCCCCGAAATTCAATTTGGAACTAAAATATCAAGGATGTCAACCTCTCATACGACGACGGCTCGTTTTATCTTTTGCGTCTCTTTGAAATAAAAAAAATAAAAAAAAAAAATAAAAAAAAAAAAAGAGAACACGGTGAAACGAACGAGGGAGCATTTGCATAAGATTTGACGTTGTGAGAGAACAGAAATTTATAAAATAAAAACATTTACGAGTTTGTTTTCCGTCATACATACATACATTATATATATATACACACACACATATATATACATATACATATATATATACATATACATACATATTTATATGTATTTATACACACATTTATACATATTACTACATATATGTATGTATATAGTATATAAACATAAAGCATTTTTCCCAAAGAAAGTATTCCTAAAAAAATATCTAAACAAAACATACTGCTAGAGCTATCAAATACGTACTAATGCAATGGTAAGAAATGCCAGTAATCTACAACATGCAAAATATTTCAAAACTATCAAGATAATCCATAGTATTTCCCTCGCACAGCCCGGCAAGTGAAAAAGATAACAGCGTTTCCCTAATAACTTAAAACAAGATCACAGTATAAAGAACTGAAAACAGTATTCGTCA